>NC_048574.1:72059767-72202267 GCF_013265735.2 Oncorhynchus mykiss
AGGCGTAGAGGGGTGCGTTAAGGAAGAGGATGCTGGTGTGACGGATGTGGGGTGGCGGGCGTTGCACTCGGGGGTCCGGCGACACACTTAGACGCCACGGTTGTGAATAAATCACTAGATGCTTCAAAAAACATGTAAATGCGGCAGTGACCAAGGCATCGAGTCACAGCAGGAAGCATTCACCACCCCCACCCCCGGCCAGGGCGCTGTTCTCTTCCATTCTACTCCGCCTCTCATTGAATTTCCACATTACTGTTTGACTTTGAGATAGAAAAGTCAAATAGTTTGACTCTGATTACATTTGCGACATGGCTACAGCAGTGCTCAGCATCAACAGCGCCCGGCGTCAACAACCTCAACTCTCAACCGTCCTTCAGATCCCATAGACTTCCACTTACAGTAGATACGCTCCAAAGATCATCAACATCTCCTCCAGTCCCCCAGATACACAGGGGAATTACTCCTATACACACAAGCAGAGCAACAACACCACGCAGGAAAGATAACAGGATTCAACAACCAGGCGTTAAGCCACTAATACTTGATGAACATTCCATGTTTTCATGCCCGTGGTCTAGGTGCGTTTTGTTCTCTGGCTCTGAGGTACATGACTTCAGTTTAATGAGAACTAAAGTTTAAAGAGAATGCTCTCACATTTTTTAACGTCGTCGGAAAGCCAAAAGCAGCGCTAACTGACTCTGACTGACTCCCTGACAGCTCCGTATGTCCTCACCGTCAAAAAACGTCAAAACGGATGAATTTAAACATCAGCTGTAAGACAGTGATAAGTGGTTGTCTCACCAAGCTACCTTAAGATGAACGTCACTCTGGATAAGTGTCTGCTAAATGACCATAATAACTGCAAATGTAATATCAGAGGGGGAAATGGCTGCTGGACGTCAACGGAAACACTCTAGAGCAGAGTTTACACTCACAACACTTCACAGGGTGGCTTGTTAGGGCACTTTGGAACACTTTGGAGAAGACAAGGACATTGCCACTTAGCCACAACCGGTGATAAGAAGTAGTTATATCCACGTTGACAGCAGGAGCCCACACCGAGGAGATATTGGGTCTGGACTGTCGTCTGAAACTTTTGCTCCTCAGAAGATTAATGACAACAGGGCGTTATAAACGAGCTGTTCGAGATCATTAATTGATGCAGATTTTCCTGTGATTAGAGAACGATGAAGGATGATCCTCTGTGGTGATATTGAACACGCAGGAAATGTCACTTGTTAAATCAGAGATCGGGTTCCAGGCCGACAACATTACAGACGCGACATTGCAGACGTGACATTACAGACGTGACATTGCAGACGCGACATTGCAGACGTGACATTACAGACGTGACATTGCAGATGTGACATTACAGATGTGACATTACAGACGTGACATTGCAGACGTGACATTACAGACGTGACATTGCAGACGTGACATTACAGACGTGACATTACAGACGTGACATTGCAGACGTGACATTACAGACGTGACATTACAGACGTGACATTACAGACGTGACATTGCAGATGTGACATTACAGACGTGACATTGCAGACATGACATTGCAGACGTGACATTGCAGACGCGACATTGCACCAACCAAAGGCTGAGTGCCACGTCAACGACTGTCAGGCATCACATTGCTATAGGATATAATGTGGTTTGTGAATATGTTCAACATCCAGGTGTCGTGAGAAAGCAGATGACTGTCAGTCTGGAACGAGGGCAGTTTGGGGGTTTGGGGAGAACCACAAAGAGGGAAGGGGCAATCCCTGTTTGGTGCCATTTTGACCTGTCAAATACAAAGTAGAGGGAATGGGGGAAGAGACAACAAAGTCTGGAGTCATTTTTTCCTGTCAAAATATAAAGTCTGAAGAAAAAAGTTGAAGTTTTGAACTCGTCGAGTTAGTTGGTCACGGCCCCTTTGAACGAGGGCTGAGAAATGCTGAATTAATTTGGACTTTCAAAAGTAAACACTGAAGAAGGTGATGCAACTCTGCGAAACAACGAGGTCATCGCTGGTCTCTTTTTGAAGTGCTGAAATCAGTCAGAGAGCGGAGTCTCCTGGAAGAAGACCTTTCGCCTCTTTGAAGGTGCTTTTTGAAAAACTAAAGAGCCGTGGAGTGAAGCAGTCAGAAAACTGCAGCGCGCAGCAACTTTTACCCCAGGTTAGAAAAACTACACATGATTTATGGACAAACATACACAAATTATGTATCTAAATAAGATTACACTCATTAATAAAGAGCGCGGGAGAAAAAAAGGGAAAAAGTGTGTTTTCATCCGACACATTAATCAAGAGAATCTTTTCGGTCAGGGAGACGAAGGAGGCAAAGAAGAGACGATGCTAAAAGGTGGATTTAATCACACACTCTTCATGGCTGTCTGTAAACACGGAGGCCTGCGGTGTCGTCTGTACACACACATCAATAACCGGCATGACATTGATGGGAGCAAAGCTAAATGAGTACTTCCTTCATAAAAATGGACAGATTCTATTCTAACACGTCCCAATATACCTATAGCAAATATGTTCTCATTGAGAATGATCTCGCGTCACAAAGCACATGCACTGCTAGTTCATCCTCTTTTATATGCCACCTGTGAAGAACAGTTGCAAACGGTCGGTAGTAGCCACAGGGAAAGACGGCCCTGTGCCCCGTACAGGCACAGCAGACATGATCAAATGTATAATTCATATTCTTGTCACTGAAGCTGTCTCTTACCCAGAATGACTCAAGGGCAAGTTAGACTTTGAGTACATACCGAATTGCTTAATAGCAAGTAAGAGCAAATACCAAAAGAACAAGGAAGTAGAGCTTTCAACACCTGTTCCTATTGGACGCTAAGAATGGGTGACAGAGCGGGGATCCAATCAGAGTGCCTCATTCTATCTCTTTACCCCAAAGTCCTGTGTGGTAATCACAGAACATCTCCCACTCCCACCCTTGCCTTAATCCATTCCACATGATACAGCAGCTGGACAAAAAAAATGAGTGGAACGATTCCTCCGAGATAAAAGAGAAAATAATTACTGAGCAGGAGAAGATAACGGGACATAAATGAAGCCCGAAGTTTAGAAGCTCATTACAAAGTCATAGGGGAGTTTGCCAGCTTATGGTTTGAAGTCCATTTCTTCTAGGAAAGGGACAAGGAGAGGAAAGGGTTTAAAAGCAGTGTTTTGGATAGAGTGTTCGGCTGGACGGTGAAAGTCACTTCTAAAATTGGCAGCGTGGCGGGTGAGAGTGATCCCTGTGACGTTGTTGTCACACACTCACAGTCACATACGCCCTTATGCGCTGTCTTTCCCAAAAATGCATTTTGGCCCCCGTCGCCAGTTTTGGTCGCCTGTCTCCTGCCACGGTCGTAATGAAATCTTCCCGCAAAGTGAGAAAGCCATTTATTACCCAGAATGCACTTATACAAATGAAAAGTCAATGACACACCCCAACAACAAAAAAAGACAACAGACGTTCCCGTTCGCCCTCGCTGTCCTCCGAGCAGCTGGGCACCACGTCCAGAAAATACTCTCATGATGTTATTCTCTCTCCGAGGGGGGAAGGAGGACACAGGACTAGGAGATTGCTGCTGTAGACTGATCCAAGGACAGTTTTCGAGTTTTTCTTCACTTCTGATTGTTAAGGATTTAGAGAGGCTTAGCTGATCCTAGATCTGTGGTTAAAGGCAATTTCTACATGGAGAGAAAGCCTACTTTCAGTGGGCCAAGTTCACTTTTCATTTTTACGAGCCCTGATTCGGATATGGGCCGTGACAGGTCCTCACTCAAATTAACGAGGTGACAGGAATAGAGAGGAAGGAAGGAGGGAGGGAGGGAGGGAGGGAGGAAAAGAAGGAGGATAAAACAGAGTGCAGTGCTCAAGGCTCAGTGATGGCCCTGTCTGTTCCTCTGTGCCACGGGGTAACTTCATGGCCTTTAGCAACTGGCTGAGGGAGGGGAATAAGGTGTGTGTGTGTGTGTGTGTGTGTGTGTGTGGAGTTCCAATGCCCTAATAGCACCAAGTGAACTGTGTGTGCGTGTCTCCTCCAAGGACCTTATGATCAGAGCACATCAGCCGTGATTTCAAAGTGTGTCTCATAATTGACTGTAATATAATTTATCTGAGCTTATGGACAGAGGAACTTTGAAATACAGAGAGAGAGAGAGACAGACAGACAGACAGACAGACAGACAGACAGACAGACAGACAGACAGACAGACAGACAGACAGACAGACAGACAGACAGACAGACAGACAAAGAGAGAGAGAGAGAGAGAGAGAGAGAGTCAATTAAAGAGAGAGAGAGAGAGAGAGACAGACCGACCGACAGAGACAGAGATACAGAGAGAGAGTAAATTACAGAGAGAGAGTAAATTACAGAGAGAGAGAGAGAGAGAGAGAGACAGACAGACAGACAGACAGACAGACAGACAGACAGACAGACAGACAGACAGAAAATTAGAGAGAGACAGACAGACAGACAGACAGACAGACAGACAGACAGACAGACAGACAGACAGACAGACAGACAGACAGAGAGTAAATTAGAGAGAGAGAGAGAGAGTAAATTAGAGAGAGAGAGAGCGAGAGAGAGAGTAAATTAGAGAGAGAGAGAGAGAGCGAAAGAGAGAGAGAGAGAGAGAGAGAGAGAGACATACAGAGAGAGAGTAAATTAGAGAGAGAGCGGGAGAGAGAGAGAGAGAGAGAGAGAGGAAACTGTGGATGGGACGATCAGGATGTGGAGTAAAACTCCAAAGTACCACACTGTTCTCAAAGTTGGAAGATGAATGTTATCACTAGCCAGTTCACAGACGGAGAACAGTAAGAGATAGAGAGGAGAAGAGAGAGCGATAGAGAGAGGGAAAGAGGGAGGGGGAGGAGTCAGAGGGAATGGAGGAAGAGAGAAATATTAGAGAGAGAGAGAGAGAGACTAACACACTAAGGTTGCCTGAGTTCCACACTAAGAGACAGGGTCACACTGGTCTCACCAGGTACCCTTATCTCCTTGGACCAGAGACCACTAAGCTGATAAGTACAATGATAGCCATCTAAGAAGGTTGAGTCTCTCTCTCTCTCCTGTGGGTCCACTAGTCTGCCAGTGTTACTGCTATGTATGAGTCCCGTCCAGATACCAGTTTCCCAATCAATCATGGCCATATCCAAGGGGGCAGCAGTCCAGTAAAACGTGTGCACAGTCTCCCTCCGAAAGCCCCTTTCCTCCTGACTAGAAAGTGTGTGAGTGTTGTCAACATGCTGACTCAGAGCTCCTTCAGAAACCCTTGGAATCCTTCTGGAATCTCTGACAGGAGGAGAGGAGGGAATTCTGTTCCGGACTTCCGGAACAATGCAGAACTCCCCCAGAATGATGTGTTGGAGCCAGCAAGTCAGTCAGTCAGTGAGGCACCATGCGTTGTGGCCCAGGGGGCGGGGATAGTTAACGGAAGCCCCATCATGTGCTTGGTCGGGTTCTCCCCAGCCCGGGGGTTTCTGAGGCCCTGCTGTCTTGGGGTTCCACTTCTTGGAACACAACTACCCAAGATGGGCTACTTTTGTTCAAGAGTCCAGGTAATCTGTGTGTGTGTTAGTGTGTGTGTGTGTGCTTGTTCGTGTGTGTGTGTGTAGGGGCGGGTGTGTTTGCATGTGTGTGTGTGAACGGGGGTGTGTGTGGGGCGGGTGTGTGTACGTGTGTGTGTGGCCAGCTGGTGGCGGCGGAGGCTGACTCACCCACAGTGAGCTGTCCTGTTAGCTGACCAAGGTTGTTTCTTGCGTTCACCGTCACATTCCTGTCTGACTGCAGGATCAGAGGATTGTCCTAGAGAGAGAGAGAGAGAGAGAGAGAGAGAGAGAGAGAGAGAGAGAGAGAGAGCAAATCGCTAGAGCAAATGGCTACAGCAACAATGAATAATCTTCACAATAAATGTACCGGCACTGTTCGGGGTCAAGGACGAGTCAGTCACTCATGCTACTGCTTAATAAACCCCTAACAGGCACTTTACATGCCAAACCATACAGAATACCTCTCTTCCCCTTCCACCCCTTCTCTCTCTGTAGGGTGGCAGGGAGTCTAGTGTGTTGGGCCAGTAACCGCAAGGTTCAAATATCCAAGCCAGAAAGGTGATGAAAATATATTGATGTGCCCTTGAGCAAGGCACTTAACCCTAAAATGCTCCAGGGGCATGTACTACTATGTCTGACCCTGTAAAACAACATATATCACTGTTATCTGTCTGGTGTATCTGACAATAACAGCGTCTGTCCGTCCGTCCGTCCGTCCGTCCGTCCGTCTGTCTGTGTGATGTTTCTAAAACAACCACCTGATGGCAGAGTGTACAACCTCACTGAGTTCCATTGAAGTCCATTGTGTTTGAAGAGGCACATATCTAACAGTGCTCTGAACTGATGTTGCCCTGCAACGGTCCTCTATAAATAAGTTTATCCCTCTCCATTCCATCTGAGTACAACATGCGGTGATTGTGACTCACTCATTCCTAGAACATTTAGGCTTTGAGCAGAGAGCGAACAATGCACACAACAGCGGAACGCTGAGAACACTTAGTCGAAAGCTCTGTTGAAATGAGGATTGAAATGGAATATGTTTTTCATGACCTTCAACGATGAGTACGAATACATCTTCAGACTTAAAATGGAGAATTAGTGACTAAGATTGGATTGCCGTAAATGTTGATATAATTTCCTCAGGATGACTCCATTGAGTGATTCATTAACATGAATCAGTCCCATGGCCATTGCCGGAAGCAATTTTAGAGAATCCCTATACCAAGGTACAACACAAAGGAAAAACCCAGCAGCCACTAAATAAACCCACGTGTTTACACCAGGGAGTCATCTAAACTCTATTGAATGGTCCTGATATGACCACTAATTCAATTGCTGCAGCACACAGTCTGTCAATACACTCCACCCTTTCGTTCAAATGCAAATGTCTCAGCCACTCTGTGAAGTGACAGGTTTATATTAAGCCAACTAAATTGGGTAGTGCTATCTGGGATCCTTGAGACAGCCATGCCCTAAACCCTAGCCTTAACCCCTACCCTTACCCTTACCCCAAACCTTAACCATAACCCTTACCTAATCTTAACCTTTACTTTAACCCTGACCTTAACCCTTACCTTAACCATTTCAAATGTCAACGTCAATGGGGTAACGTCAGAGTTGGGACGTCCCAAGAATCCCTGATAGCATAGACCATTCTAAAAGTTGCAAAGTCAGTGGCGAGGATCCTCTGAAAAGTCACAGGCTTATATTAAGCCAGCTAAATATTGCCCTAAAAGTTGAGAGGTGCAGCGGTTGAGGACCCGGGGTTGTGGCCTGAGACTGGCTTAGTGAGCTTGACTGCAGGTCAGAGTTCATTTGAGTCTCTGTGCAATCAGTTTAATTGGTGAAGAGCACAAACACCGTTAGAAACACACACACACACACACACACACACACACGGGCTCAGTTGAAGGGATTTAGATGTCTGAAGTGCTGGCTCTTTAGAAGTGTGCCAGGTGCCGATACCTCTCTCCCAGAGCGCTCTCTTTTGTTCCTGTTAGTTCCTCCCTCCTCCACCCTCCCTCTACACCCCACATACAGTACGTACATGAAATCTGGCCCTTTGTGATGAAGTCGCCTCCCAAGGTCAAGAGGGAACGTAGGAAGAGCTTTTTGTAGAAGTGCTATCTATTGGACCATGTGACCTGACCAGGTAAAACTACTGACCCCTCGTTACAAGCTATAAATGTAGTCAGGTAAAACTCCTGGTCCTAGCTATGAAAAACACTGAAACAAGAGATTTTGAAACTGGCACGGTGCAAAACATGACGTCATCATTTGAATCTCGAAAACAAAAGAGGGGGGATGTGGTAAGAGTCAAACAGGGTTTATTTAGAGCAGCTTGGCACCCATAGTCATAGTCTCAAACACACACCGCAGGGTGGAGTTCACTAGCGCCATCCTGCCGGTGTCCTGCGCCGTCCTGCCGGTGTCCTGCTCCGTCCTGCCGGTGTCCTGCGCCGTCCTGCCGTCCTGCCGGTGTCCTGCGCCGTCCTGCCGGTGTCCTGCGCCGTCCTTCCGGTGTCCTGCGCCGTCCTTCCGGTGTCCTGCGCCGTCCTGCCGCTTCACCATGACTTAGGAGAATTCATTAAAATAACGCTCTGTGCTTTGAGCCTCCGTCGTCACGGTCAGAGGAACAACTCTCACCTCGTCACTACTTACTGATTCCAAGTCAAGGTCCAAATGCAAAGTGTCCGGACAGTGTTTTTTATACCAGCTTGTGTGTAGAGGTGTGTGCCACAACACACTGTCAGGTCGATTTCTACCCAGAGACGAGGAAAGGTCATTGATTGGCCAGAGACCCCTAATCCAAGACTCGACCAGTTCCAGGCTGACTACATTGCAGATGCACGCCAGATCTAACAACGTCTGGATGGGTGTTTAACATATCAGATAACCACATCATATGATAAAGCAACCTGATGCTCGACTGTCGAGGAGGTGGCACGCAACCATTGGCTGATGCAGTGCAACATCTGCAATGTAGTAGGCCTGGAACACCAAGGTGACCAGTAGTCATCTTTACATACTTCTTCTTCACTGAACCAAAATTGGTTCCATATAGAACCCTTGGATTCCATATAGGGTTCTTTAAGGAACCAATTCCGTTTCTATACTGAGCAAAAATAACAAAGATTTTACTGAGTTACAGTTCATATAAGCAAATCAGTCAATTGAAATAAATGCATTAGGCCTTAATCTATGGATTTCACATGACTGGGCAGGGGTGCAGCGAGGGCATAGGCCCACCCGCTGGGGAGCCAGGCTCAGCCAATCAGAATGATTTTTTCACCACAAAAGGGCTTTATTACAGACAGAAATATTCCTCAGGAAAAAAATACAAATAAAAGACTACCCACGATGCCCAGACTAAGATGAATTCATTAAATGCATTCTGAGAAGCAGGTCTCTCTCTCTATAATGAAAAACGTAGGGGAATGAATAAACTGCAGGTGACCCAATTTTTCTGTTGATTTCCCCAAATTAATATGCCGCTGTTCGGGCGTGAATTCAAATGAGAATATCCTGTTAAATTGGGAGAGAGTTGCTGATCCGATTGAGAGAGAGAGCGAGAGAGAGAGAGAGAGAGAGAGAGAGAGAGGGAGAGAGACAGATAGATTTTTTCCCCATTCTGCCACCTGCGATTCATTATCCCCACTTTCATTGTTTTCTCCTGTTTATGACGGCAGGCCCAAACTAATAAATCACACCTGCTTGGCTCTAATTTTAGAATGCCGTGGACCGGCTCGGCGGTAGCATTCACCAAATCATTTCGCCTCACCTAATTGGTGAATACCCCGCTTTTGGAATGAATTATTTGCAATGGTGCGTATGATGGGATTTAGTATTGTTCTCCACGCAGTTTCAATTGATAGGACTTTGCTATGCGTGAAAACACTGGGCCCTGAATTCTTCCATGGACTCATCGCCCCAAGGCTCAGCCACTGTAGCCTACGTTCAATTGTGTGTGATTTGAAGTCACTGTGGAAAAGAGCATATCCTAAATAATTACAATTTAATTCTCTGTGGATTTGAGGGAAGCCTCAGAGCCCAAATGCTGATTAACAAACATATATTAATTTTTAGCTGGTAAACAGACATCCATGTAACCTTATAATCCCGCTTTCAAAGAAATAGCCCTTCCAATTATTCAATCTCTTCCGCCTTCAATCCTGTCCTTTAAAGGCTTTCTGATTTCGGTTGCATCTTATTAAATTCAAAGTGTTTTGTATTTCGGGCAATTACCCAGAAGCCTCTCTAGTCTAAGCCTGGGTTGGCTCTTCAAGTCCATTCATGGCCACATTCAAGTTTCACTGTACTAAGAATAATTAGACAGTCAATAGATTCCCTTCACTTTGGTCGTTTGTATAGGCGGACGCACGTCAGAAAGCTGAATTTAATTAGTTGGGTAATAAGCGGAAGAGTGCAGGGTTGGATCGGTAGGGTCTTATCGGTCTTTCAGCTTTGCTGCTGTGAATAGCAATGCAGCTGGTGGAGGATAAATACGACATCCCTCCACAGGACTCTCTGAAGACCCCAGTGTCTGAATTTAACCCTGTGAAGTGTGTACATTTAGTAGGCGAATTAATGAAAAGAAAGAAAACGGGCAACGCTTTCGGTGGCCCTCATAACGCTACTAGAGGGGTTAACAAGCAATGGTGTTCACAAATGTGGTGCTGCTTAGGCATTCTGGACATCATTTTCAATTCTCCGCTCCCCTTTCCGACACGTGTGACATTATTCCATTGGCAGGTGCAGCAATAGTGTTTCCCGCTTCGATTACGTCCGCTTTCCGAAACGAGCGCCAGGTGGGTTTTAGTGAGTCTCAGGACAAAATTGACAAAACCAAAATGATTCAGCGTGTGAAAGAATGGATCCCTCGGGGGCGTACCACAACAACAGTAATGTACGTGCTTCTACATCTGCATCGCTTGCTGTTGGGGGTTTTAGGCTGGGTTTCTGTACAGCACTTTGTGACATCGGCTGACGTAAAAAGGGCTTTATAAATACATTTAATTGATTGATATAGAGGATGGATGAGCCGGATTGGCATCGGTGTCCTGCCTTATGTCCACCAGATGATATGAGTTTTGTTTTGCAGGATGTAACGCCGGTATTTTCCGTACTTGACGTTCGCTCTGTGTGTGTACCTCTGTTTGTACCTCCTCACCGTAAAGCAACGCGCGAGTTGATAGTTTTGAACGCATGCGGTTCACAGAACGTAGCGTTGCCGACTGCTCCACTGACAATTAATGACTTCCCCCGGAACGCAAAGAGTTTGATGCATCTGGTGGACATGAGGCATAACAGTGTGCCTCCGGGCACCATTTGTCTTTTCCCCAGCAGAGTATCTTATCGGGGCGATGGATCTGCCTTACACCCCCCTCCGGGCCTGCCAAGCAGCAAATAAATCTGGCCCTGGAGAAGAAGACACAACGCTGAGGTTCAACCTGGAGAACATTTGTTTAGGGAGCAGAAGTAGTGAGTATAGTCATCACCATTCTCTGCAGCTCTACCTGACTACTTCACAGTTTGACTGTTTTACTCTGCCTGACCAGGACCTGGGTTGCAGGAGGGAAAATACAGCGACTCTTGTTCCTACCACTGACTAGCTGTGCTTCTGGGATTCGCACTGTGTGTGTGCGTCCATGCGTTCGTGCCTGCGGGTGTCCGACAACGTGTGCCTTTCACCAAGCAAACAGAACGCACAGAGAACTCCAGAACTCAGACCTGTAGCCAAGCTACACATCAGCCGGTCTTCAGCCACAACACTTCAAGAGCTTCTAATAGCTACATACGGTATGAGACAACTTACAGTATAAGACGATATGAGTTATGAGACAACTTACAGTATAAGACGATATGAGTTATGAGACAACTTACAGTATAAGACGAAATGAGTTATGAGACTGCTTTGTACTTGACAAGAGCCAACTAAATATTTCAACTTTTACTGTAACTAAGAGCCTCTAACATCAATCCTACCGGTACACGATGGACATCCAACACCCTGGCATATAGCAGCAGTATATTTACACCTGATCCATGTCTATTAATGGATCACACAAACTACTTCAACTAAATAATGTTCTGTTGTCACATAAACTCTGGATAGGTCCAGTGAAATGTGTTGTTTTACAGGGTCGGCCATAGTAGTACGGAGATTAGGGTTAAGTGCCTTGCTCAAGGGAACATTGATCGATTTTTCACCTTGTCAGCTCGGGTATTCAAACCAGCAACCTTTTGGTTACTGGCCCAATGCTCTACCTGCTAGGCTACAGCACTCCACGAGCTGTCCCCAACCTTTTGGTTACTGGCCCAATGCTCTACCTGCTAGGCTACAGCACTCCACAAGCTGTCCCCAACCTTTTGGTTACTGGCCCAATGCTCTACCTGCTAGGCTACAGCACTCCACAAGCTGTCCCCAACCTTTTGGTTACTGGCCCAATGCTCTACCTGCTAGGCTACAGCACTCCACGAGCTGTCCCCAACCTTTTGGTTACTGGCCCAATGCTCTACCTGCTAGGCTACAGCACTCCACGAGCTATCCCCAACATTTTGGTTACTGGCCCAATGCTCTACCTGCTAGGCTACAGCACTCCACAAGCTGTCCCCAACCTTTTACCACATCACATTCTATAGACGTCCTTCAACAATGCTAAACCCTTATCATCACTGGAGGAAAGACAGACAATTCAAACCTGTTTGTATGAATGTGGAGACAAACGGGAGACAGAACATCCTCATGCAATGTATCACACACACACACACAGAAAGACACTCAGAGACATAGACACACACACACAGACCCCCCCCCACACACACACACAAGACACACACACACGCTCATGCAGTGCACACACAGTGAGACCTCTGCTCTCTTCTGTAGTCCACCTTGTTTGCACCCTGCGTATCCCAACATCCTTTGAGACGAGACCATGTGACGCAGAGCGCCCACCTCTGATACTCCTTCTATCACCTCCATTATCCCCTTCACTCCTGCTGCTACTCAATCACCATGCTGTCACACATTTTAAATACTTTATTTGAATCCACCAATCAAATTTACCAAGAAAAAAACCATTTCAAAGGTTCCTGTATCCATGGCACTCAAGGGTACAGAAAGCACCTCCTTCTCCAAACAGCTAGGCTGCTCACGACAACTGAAACAGAGCAGTACCTAGACACACGCACACGCACGCACACACACGCACACACGCACACACGCACACACACACAGAAAATAGAGACATGCAAGAACACAAACGCAGCACACGCTGCATGCGTACACAGTTGCTGTCAACATATGCACAAAGACATGCAAACATAAAACATGGACATGAACAAACACAGGTATGCACACACACACACACACACACACACATACAATTGTACTCACACAGACATACAGTGTGTATATAGGTGTGTGTAAGTCTGTCTGGGGCCTTCAGAGGCATGTCTCTCCACTAATAGATTATTGATCAGAGGGCCAGTCCATCTCTCAGGCCTCCAGGCAGGGCCAGACAGCCTGTACTGTGTAAATAAACCCCCCCCCACCCCCCATCGGTCCTTCTAAGCGAAGGGCTTTGGTGTGATTTCAGTTTCCTCAGCCCTGTCTTTGCTCTGTCTGTCTGTCTGTGTTCCCTATTACACCATATTAACACGCTTATAACATAGTAATAAGACATTAATAACACATCCTACCCGCTTCTGTCACTCACCCTGACCCCCTTGGATTTAAAAGGACTTAGAGGGGCCGGGGTCAGCCGGTCCAATCTGTCCAGGGGAGAATAGAACTTAAATGAGGTCACGGCAGAGTTGTGTGTGTGTGTGTGTGTGTCACGGCAGAGTGGACTGCGCTGAGGGTTAACGACACAGGGTACCAGTGACGTCTGTGCTTTACAACTGTCACCGACTGGGTTTGAACTCGGGTCTCCTACGTGCCAACAAGACTGCGTTGGACTGCTAAGCTTCAGACTAGGCAGGTCTCAGGTAATGTCACTCATCACACCAACATTGGTCACTGAACACAAGAGTATGGTAATGACACCAAAATGCCATAAATATAATTTTATTTTAAATTTGCTCAAAGGTTTTATTTTACCCCAGAGCGAAGGTTCAAAATGAAGCTAGAGGATAGTGATTTATGTAATAAACACCCAATCTGAGCTGGGCAATTATACAGTCCATTCAGAAAGTATTCAGACCCCTCTTGACTTTTTCCACATTTTGTTACGTTACAGCCTTATTCTAAAACGGATGAAATACCTTTTTTCCCTCATCAATCTACACTCAACACCCCATAATAACAAAGCAAAAACAGGGTTTTTAGACATTTAAATGTGGAAAAAGTCAAGGGGTCTGAATACTTTCCAAATGCACCGTATGTTCGACTAGTTTGGATTCATATCCATTATTGGCCGCTTAAAAGGCAAGACAAACAAAATAAGGGTTTAGTCTTGGGATTCTTCTTGACAAGTCACATCAGAGATGTAGCTCAGTCTCCATCATACAAATATAATCAATGATCATTGACTATTTATATAGTCTCCGTGGCCTAACAGGATCTCTGCTCTCATTAAAAAAGCATGGCTTAACTACAGGGTCAACCAAGGCAACCAAGACGTTTCCAGTTCATCCCTCTCTCTTCCTATCTCTGGGACTTGGTCAACGTATCCTGTATCAAACATGTCTGACTAAAATGCACAGAACTAGTCTGTCGGTCACAGCTATAGATTACTTAACCGTTCACACTGATTAAACAGCCACTATATCCCTCTGGAGCCCGACTTGTCATTCCACTGGCCCGCGATCAACCGGGTGGTGTTTTCTCTTTGCATGCTGCTGATTACAGAAGTGTTATTTGGCCCGTCCCCCACCATTTTGTTACTTCTTTTCATTTTGTCTCTGGTTCCATTGAATTATGTATCGTCAATTCCCTAAACGAAGCTGGAGCTAGTTCAAACTGAATTCTCGCATCCGCTGAGTTTGTAAAGGAGATGAGGGAGTGTCGTGTTTCTTGTCACACTCTCCAGACTCCAGAGTGAGGCTTTCATTTGCATCTTTTTGCCTGTCCATTGATCTTTGGGGTGCTACATTTTGTTGGCACATTTACTTGCTCGAGACATCTCCACCAATTCCCTTTGCTGACGTTTAATGGCAGAGATGTTTCATATAACGGGAAACAGGAAAGTCATCTAATGTGCTCTCTCTCCCTCTCTCTTGCCCTTTCCCTCTCTCCATGTCCTTTTCCCTTTCCTGTGTGAATTCGGAGCTGTACTGTGTGGTGTGAGGAGAACATCATCATTGATGCAGTGCAATGTTGATGCAATAATGATGCAGTGGAATCTGTTGATCACATTTTTATATGATTCAACATGAAAGATCATGAGTTGGTAATCAAATTAATTTCGGTACACGCGTTATAGGCATATCTGGATACACTGTGTACTACTTTAGTGGGGTCGGTTCCGAAGTCGCAGGGCCTGCAAACATTAAACTGATGTGAATTCTGCTTCACTAAGACTGCTACAGCTCCTAACCATAGAGAGAGAGAGAGAGAGAGCCTTGAATCACTGAACCCAACTCTAAAAGTAGCACACCTCCCTCTACCTCACTGTATCCTCCCTCTATCCCCCTCTATCCTCCCTCTAACCTTCCTGTATCCTCCCTGTATCCTCTCTGTATCCTCTCTGTATTCTCCCTCTAACCTTCCTGTATCCCCCGTCCATCCTCCCTCTATCCTCCCTTTACCTCCCTTTACCTCCCTTTACCTCCCTGTATCCTCCCTGTATCCTCCCTTTACCTCCCTCTACCTCCCTCTACCTCCCTCTACCTCCCTCTATCCTCCCGCTATCCTCCCTGTATCCTCCCTTTACCTCCCTGTATCATCCCTCTACCTCCCTCTATCCTCCCGCTATCCTCCCTCTGATCCTTTGTCTGCACCTCCCAGGGCATTTGAACTGATTCCAGAGGCCGACCCAAAACAACGCCGTCGGAGGAGAGGGTGCCGGAGCGGTCTTCTAGTGAGGCTTCGGACGCTAATGTCCACTCCCTAGTTAACAAAGTCGTTGAAATCTGGGCAAGAGTTGCTTTCCAAAGAGATGTCCTGGGTGGTAACATGGCTAGCTCTGGACATGCTGTCGGAGTCCATACAGCCAACGGGATTTTCAGTGCATCATGCCGACAGGAACAAACATTTCTCTGGTAAGAAGAAGGGCGGTGGTGTATGTTTCATGATTAACAACTCATGATTAACAACTCATGGTGTAATTGTAACAACATACAAGTCCTTTTGGTCACCTGTCCTAGAATTCCTCAATCAAATGCCGATCGTATTGTCTCCCAGGAGAACTATCCTCGGTTATCGTCACAGACGTGTTTATCCCCCCCGCAAGCGGATACCAAAACGGCCATCAAGGCCATAACTTTACTGGACATTATGCAAACTGGAAACCATATATTGTAGCTGTGGATTTTAATCTGCTAATCTGAGAACAAGGCTACCTAAATTCTATCAGATTATCGATTGCAGAGTAACACACTCGATCACTGCTACTCTAACTTCCGCAGTGCATACAAGGCCCTACCCCGCGACTCCATCTGACCGCGACTCCATCTTGTTGCTCCCCTCGTATAGGCAGAATCTTATACAGGAAGCGCCGGTACTTAGGTCTATCCAATGCTGGTCTGACCAATTGGATTCCACGCTTCAAGATTGCTTCGATCACGTGGATTGGGATATGTTCCGGGTATCCTCAGACAATAACATTAATGTATACACTGACTCAGTGAGCGAGTTTATAAGGAAGTGTATAGGAGATGTTGTACCCACTGTGACTATTAAAACCTTCCCTAACCAGAAACCGTGGATTGATGGCAGCATTCGCGCAAAACTGAAAGCACGTTCTACAGCATTTAATCATGGCAAGACGACTAGAAATATGACCGAATACAAACAGTGTAGTTATTCCCACCGTAAGGCAATCAAACAAGCAAAGTGTTAGTTTAGAGACAAAGTGGAGTCACAAATCAACGGCTCAAACACGAGACGTAAGTGGCAGGGTCTACAGACAATAACGGATTACAAACAGAAAACCAAATTAAACAACTTCTTTGAGGACAACACAGTGCTACCAACAAGGCTACCAAAAACAATGGGCTCTCCTTCTCCGTGGCCGACATGAGTAAAACATTTAAACGTGTTAACCCATGCAAGGCTGCCGGCCCAGACGGCATCCCTGCCCACGTCCACACAGCATGCACAGAACAGCTGGCTGGTGTGTTTACGGACATATTCTCTCAATCCCTTTTACAGTCTGCTGTCCCCACATACTTCAAGATGGCCACCATTGTTCCTGTTCCCAAGAAAGCTAAGGTAACTGAACAAAATGACTATCGCCCCGTAGCACTCACTTCTGTCATGCGCTTTGAGAGACTAGTCAAGGATCATATCACCTCCACCCTACCTGTTACCCTAGACCCACTTCAATTTGCTTACCACCCCATAAGGTCCACAGACGATGCAATCGCAATCACACTGCACACTGCCCTATCCCATCTGGAAAAGAGGAATACCTACATAAGAATGCTGTTCATTGACTACAGCTCAGCATTCAACCATAGTACGCTCCAAACTCATCATTAAGCTTGAGACCCTGGGTGTCGACCCCGCCCTGTGCAACTAGGTCCTGGACTTCCTGACGGGTCTCACCCAGGTGGTGAAGGTAAGAAACAACATCTCCACTCCGCTGATCCTCAACACTGGGGCCCCACAAGGGTGCAATGTCAGCCCTCTCCTGTACTCCCTGTTCTCCCATGACTGCATGGCCATGCATGCCTCCAACTCAATCAACAAGTTTGCAAACGACACTACAGTGGTAGACTTGATTACCAACAATGACGAAACAGCCTACAGGGAGGAAGTGAGGGCCTTCGGAGTGTGGTGTCAGGAAAACAGCCTCTCGCTCAACGTCAACAAAACAAAAGAGATGATTGTGGACAGGAAACAGCAAAGGGAGCACCCCCCATCCACATTGTCAGGACAGCAGTGGAGAAGGTGGAAAGTTCCTTGGTGTACATATCACCGACAAACCGAAATGGTCCACGCACACAGACAGTGTGGTGAAGAAGGCGCAACAGCGCGTCTTGTCAACAAGTGTGTCTTGTCACCAAAAACCCTCACTGACTATTACAGGTGCACAATTGAGAGTATCCTGTCGGGCTGTATCACCGCCTGGTACGGCAACTGCACCGCCCACAACCACAGGGCTCTCCAGAGGGTGGTGCAGTCTGCACAACGCATCATCAGGGGCAAACTACCTGCCCTCCTACAACACTCTCCTACAACACCCTATATCACAGGAAGGCCAAAAAGATCATCAAGGATAATAACCATCAGAGCCACTACCTGTTCACCCAGCTATCATCCAGAAGGTACGGTCAGTACAAGTGCATCAAAGCTGGGACAGAGAGATTGAAAAACTGCTTCTATCTCAAGGCCATCAGATTGTTAAACAGCCATCACTAGCACAAGAGAGGCGGCTGCCTACCTTCAGACTTGATATCATTGGCCACTTTAATAAATGGAACACTAGTCACTTTAATAATGCCGCTTTACGAATGTTTATGTATCTCACATTACTCATCTCATATGTATATACTGTATCCTTCACTATCTATTGCATCTTGGCCGCTCTGTCACTGCTCATCCATATATTTTATATTTATATATTCCCATCCCATTCCTTTACTAGATTGTGTGTATTAGGTTTAGTTGTGGAATTGTTAGATATTACCTGTTAGATACTGCTGCACTGTCAGATCTAGAAGCATAAGCATTTTCCTACACTCACAATAACATCTGCTAACCATGTGTATGTGACCAATAAAATGTGATTTAATTTGATTTTACCTCCCTCTAACCTCCTGTACGTCCTTCTTACTCCCTCTACGTCCCTCTATCCTCCCACTACATCCCTCTACGTCCCTCTATCCTCCCACTATGTCCCTCTATCCTCCCTCTATCTTCCTTCTTCCTCCCACTACGTCCCTCTATCCTCCCACTACGTCCCTCTATCCTCCCACTACCTCCCTCTACGTCCCTCTATCCTCCCACTACGTCCCTGTATCCTCCCACTACCTCCCTCTACGTCCCTCTATCCTCCCACTACCTCCCTTTATCCTCCCTCTATCCTCTCACTACGTCCCACTACCTCCCTATATCCTCCCTCTACGTCCCTCTATCCTCCCACTACCTCCCTCTATCCTCCCACTACCTCCCTCTACGTCCCTGTATCCTCCCTGTATCTTCCTTCTTACTCCCTCTATCCTCTCTCTACGTCCCTCTATCCTCTCTCTACGTCCCTGTATCCTCCCTCTACGTCCCTGTATCCTCCCTCTACGTCCCTGTATCCTCCCTCTACGTCCCTGTATCCTCCCTCTATCCTCCCTGTATCTTCCTTCTTACTCCCTCTATCCTCTCTCTACGTCCCTGTATCCTCCCTCTACGTCCCTGTATCCTCCCTCTACGTCCCTGTATCCTCCCTCTACGTCCCTGTATCCTCCCTCTATCCTCCCTGTATCCTCCATCTACCTCCCTGTATCATCCATCTACCTTCCTGTATCCTCCCTCTACCTCCCTCTACCTTCCTGTATCCTCCCTCTAGCCCCCTCTTCTACCTCCCTCTACCTCCCTCTACGTCCCTGTATCCTCCCTCTACCTTCCTGTATCCTCCCTCTACCTCCCTCTACCTTCCTGTATCCTCCCTCTACCTTCCTGTATCCTCCCTCTACCCCCGTCTTCTACCTCCCTCTGCCTTCCTGTATCCTCCCTCTACCTCCCTCTGCCTTCCTGTATCCTCCCTCTACGTCCCTGTATCCTCCCTCTACCTCCCTCTATCCTCCCTCTACCTCCCTCTATCCTCCCTCTACCTTCCTGTATCCTCCGTCTACGTCCCTGTATCCTCCGTCTACGTCCCTGTATCCTCCGTCTACGTCCCTGTATCCTCCGTCTACCTCCCTCTACCTTCCTGTATCCTCCCTCTACCCCCCTCTTCTTTCCTCAATCAGTGGGGTCACCTTTAGTATTTGCCTTGGTAGCGCGGTGCAGCCGGAGACCATCCCACTGCCTCTGTAAAAACAGGAAGCGTGCCATGCCATTTTCCCCAGGCCGTGTGACATACATGGAAATGTCATTAGGTACTGATGGGGACCAAGATAAAACCAGTCCAGACACCAGTGTAATGTCAATTTGCTGCCATTAATTAATTAAATGTCTCTTAATTTCAGTGAGTTGAACAACCGTAACCTGTGATGCTCAATGAATACTAAAGTCTGGTAGTGTGTGTGTGTGTGTGTGTGTGTAAGTGAAGGTGCACCAAAGCCTCTGTAGAGTGTCAGATCGATTAAAGACATGAAAAAGGCTTTGTTTATTCGACTAATGAACTGCCTGGTGTAGTTGTGGCGTGGCCCTGGTAACCATGCCGACAGCTGCCATGACTTCTGGCTTAGTCATGCCGTGATTTGATTGGCTGCACTTCGTTTGGCCACGGTTGACTAAGTAAGTCTGCTACCAGCAGATTTCTATGGAAGTGGAACAGTGTGAATACAACAGTATTGCAAGTTGTGCCAGCCATTCTGAATTCACTAAAAATACGAAGTCTGAGTCAGTGGAAACTCATAAAGGATTGCTAAAATGGGCCAACACATTTTTACAGTACATCCCACTCTCGGATACCATCGTTGACATGATGATTAGTCATATCTACAGCTGTCAAAAGAACTAGCTTACCAGCCCATCTATTTGCTCTTAATAAAGTCTCATTCCTCACAGATCCTAGTATAATAATGTGCTCCTAGGACCAAGATAAGGTACTCAAATCAACTCAAATCTGCCATCCAAATCAGAATCCAAAGAAATTGATTCTGCATTAACTTTTCAATGATCTATACAAAAGAGGTATTTCTACCTTCTCTACATCTATATATTTGGCAGGGGCTGAAAGGGCTCGCGGCATTTTGGGAAGAAGAAGATCTGGGCGCGGGATTTGATCTCTGGTGATGATGTGAATTAATATTCCCTTTCATTCCCTTCTCCTGAAGGCCAAGTCGCCTTCTTCGACGTTCCATCACTCTGGAAAGCTTGTTAAATGTTAAACGGGGCCTATTTCTACATGGGTCGCGATCCGGTGCCTCATACCCCTTGTCCTGGTCTGAATAAAACATTTAGTCTCACGCTTCTCCCGGGAAACATTTTTTTTTCTCAGATTCATTTGTTTCACTTTTATGGATCACTTCTGAAGTTGGAAGATGCCTTTTTTCCTGGTATCTTTTTAATATTGTGGAGTCGCGGTGTGTAGTGGGTAATACGGACGATGCCCAAAGGTCGTGTGTGCTCGCACATAACCATCTCGAGTTTCTTGACCACCCAGCGTCGATTGCTTCACTGAATCATTTGTATGAAGTCTTTGAAGTGTGAAGTCTTGAACTATAGGGTAGAACAGCATTGAACTATTTCCTCTTTACAGTATGTTGTATACCGCAGAGGGCTGAATCAATGTCAGCCATGTGGCCAAAGAAAGAAGCCACTCTAAAATCAAAACACTGACAACGAATTACTCTTAAAAATGAAAAAGTGCCCGAAAGTGTTTGGACCCTCAGAAACCCAAGCAATGAATATAGACAAACTGACAAATGGCTAACGAGAAGGTTTTTCCACAAAGCTTTAGTCAGGGTCGTGTTCACCAGGGCACGCAACATTTTACAATGGAAACTTACAATTTGTGTTTTGTTCCATTTCAGTGCCTGTCAGCTGAAAGTATTGTGTCAGGGGTGATAAAGAGACAGAGAAAGAGAGAGCGAGAGAAATTAGTGATTGATAAAGAGAGGAAAATGACTCCTCGGAGGAAGCTGGAATATCATTAGCTCCCTGAGGGGACAATTAGAAGAGTCCGTGTTGGCGAGCAGGCCTCGGCTCATCCCTCATGGTGCGGAGAGAGAGGATCACAGCACAGCACACTCTTGGAACACGCCACAAGGAACATGCAGTCAGTCTGCTGCAGCACCAGGTATCTTCAAGACATTTAAAAATATACTGTATATTTTACCAGGTTTGTTTCATTGAGATAAAAAAATATATTTTTTCAAAGGAGATCGGGACCAAGGTCCAACAAGGCAGTCTGTCAATAGGACTGCGACATCAATAGCTACAGCACAAACCTGTCTTACAATAATCGGAGTCATCTCGGAAACACAGAACAAAGATCAAGCATAATTGCATCAGAGGCTTGATGAAGTTCAGGAGGGAGACATGTTGGAAAGGAAACTCGAACCAAGAGCTGAAGCATCGCGGTAGCTCCTCCAACCTCTCTGAAAGTCACGGACCTAGTATCCCCTTCTGAAAGATGAGAACACGGACCTAGTATCCCCTTCTGAAAGATGCGAACACGGACCTAGTATCCCCTTCTGAAAGATGCGAACACGGACCTAGTATCCCCTTCTGAAAGATGAGAACACGGACCTAGTATCCCCTTCTGAAAGATGCGAACACGGACCTAGTATCCCCTTCTGAAAGATGCGAACACGGACCTAGTATCCCCTTCTGAAAGATGAGAACACGGACCTAGTATCCCCTTCTGAAAGATGAGAACACGGACCTAGTATCCCCTTCTGAAAGATGAGAACACGGACCTAGTATCCCCTTCTGAAAGATGAGAACACGGACCTAGTATCCCCTTCTGAAAGATGAGAACACGGACCTAGTATCCCCTTCTGAAAGATGAGAACACAGACCTAGTATCCCCTTCTGAAAGATGAGAACACGGACCTAGTATCCCCTTCTGAAAGATGAGAACACGGACCTAGTATCCCCTTCTGAAAGATGCGAACACCTGCAAAATTGTGATTTGTCCAAATTATCAATGACGTCACCAAGAAGTGGCAACCCACAGTCTGTCTATAATACCAGTTATGTTACCTGTGTCTGTCCACGAGACATCACCCTTACAGATGAAGGATCTTAATTTGTGCCAGTTTGCTACAGCAGTAAAATAATCCTGCGGGAACAGGAAATGTTCATTATTATGTGGATTATAATCAATGGACATTTTTGTAGGGGTTTTTCATCACGGCAAATCAAGTCTGAAGTTTCTAAGTGAAAATCACAAACAGAAGCCTTTATAAAACTTAAATACACTACAAGTTCGCATTTCCTGCTGTGCAGGGAAAATTCTCAGCAACAGAGTTAAGATCCTACATCTGTACAGCGGCGTCATGTTTCCTGCATGGGGCCTTGTAAAGTATACGGAGTGTGTGTGTGTGTTAACTGTCATAACGTTGCTGAATTATGACCATGATCATTGATCTGTTATTGAGAAACAAAGCGAGAATGAAGAGGCTTTTACATTGACCTATATGACTGATCCAATCGACTGTTATAAGTGGTTGACCTCGACCACATATAAAATCTAATCAAAATCAAATCAATTGTATTTGTCACATGCGCCGAAGACAACAAGACCTTACCGTGAAACGCTTAGTTTACAAGCCCCTAACCAACAATGCAGTATTAAGAAAAAGATTGACAAAATAATAATAGAGCAACAATAAAATAACAATATCGAGGCTATATACAGGGGGTACCAAGTCGATGTGCAGGGGCACATTGATGGATCTGTACATGTAGGTTGAGGTAAAGTAACAGATAAAAATGGGCGGTTCAAAGCGAATAGTCAGAGTAGCCATTTGGTTAGCTTTTCATGAGTCTTATGGCTTGGGGGTAGAAGCTGTTAAGAAGCCTGTTGGACTTAGACTTGGCAGGGCGGTACCGCTTGCTGTGCGGTAGCAGGCAATGACTAGGGTGGCTGTAGTGCGTTGGCGTCAGAGGCCAAGCAGTTGCCATACCAGGTGGTGACGCAACCAGTCAGGATGTTCTCGATGGTGCAGCTGTAGAACTTTTTGAGGATCTTTTCAGTCTCCTGAGGGAGAATAGGCGTTCTCTTGCCCTCTTCACGACTGTCTTGGTGTGTTTGGACCTTGACAGTTTATTGGTGATGTGGACACCAAGGAACTTGAAGCTCTCAACATGCTCCACTACAGCCCAGTCGATGAGAATGGGGGAGTGCTCTCCTTTGTCTTGATCACATTGAGGGAGAGGTTGTTATCCTGGCACCACACTGCCAGGTCTCTGACCTCCTCCCTATAGGCTGTCTCATCGTTGTCGGTGATCAGGCCTACCACTGTTGTGTCGTCGGCAAACTTAATGATGATGTTGGAGTCTTGCTTGGCAATGCAGTCATGGGTGAACAGGGAGTACAGGAGGGAGGGATCCTGTGTTGAGGATCTACGTAGCAGATGTGATGTTACCTAACCTTACCAACTGGGGGCGGCCCGTCAGGAAGTCCAGGATACAGTTGTCCCAGGGTCCTTAGTAATGAGCTTTGAGGGTACTATGGTGTTGAACGCTGAGCTGTAATCAATTAACAGCCTTCGCACGTAGGTGTTCCTTTTGTCCAGGTGAGAAAGGGCAGTGTGGAGGGCAATATAGATTGCATCATCTGTGGATCTGTCGGGGCGGTTTGCAAATTGGAGTGGGTCTATGGTTTCTGGGATAATGGTGTTGCTGTGAACCATGACCAGCCTTTCAAAGCACTTAATGGCTGCAGACGTGAGTGCTACAGGTCGGTTGTCATTTAGGTTGGTTACCTTAGTGTTCTTAGGCAAAGGGACTATGGTGGTCTGCTTGAAACATGTTGGTATTACAGACTCGGTCAGGGACAGGTTGAAAATGTCAGTGAAGACACTTGCCAGTTGGTCAGCGCATGCTTGGAGTACACGTCCTGGTAATCTGTCTGACCCTGCGGCCTTGTGAATGTTGACCTGTTTAAAGGTCTTACTCACAATGGAGAGCGTGATCATGACTATGATCATGACTAGAGCGTGACTATGGAGAGCGTGATCATATTGTCGTCCGGAACAGCTGGTGCTCTCATGCATGCTTCAGTGTTGCTTGTCTCAAAGTGGGCATTGAAGTCCTTTAGTTTGTCTGGTCCACTCGTGTCACTGGGCAGCTCGCGGCTGTGCTTCCCTTTGTAGTCCGTAATAGTTTGCAAGCCCTGCACATCCGACAAGTGTCAGGGGGCTGGTGCAGTAGGATTCAATCTTAGTCCTGTACTGACGCTTTGCCTGTTTGATGGTTTGTCTGAGGGCATAGCGGGATTTCTTATTAGCGTCCGGGTTAGAGTCCTGCTCCTTGAAAGCAGCAGCTTTACCCTTTAGCTCAGTTAGGATGTTGCTTGTAATCCTTGGCTTCTGGTTAAGGTATGTATGTACGGTTTCTGTGGGGACGACGTCATCAATGCACTTATTGATGAAGCCGGTGACTGATGTGGTGTACTCCTCAATGCCATCGGATGAATCTCGGAACATAATCCAGTCAGTGCTAGCAAAACAGTCCTGTAGCTTAGCATCCGCGTCACCTGACTATTTCCGTATTGAGCGAGTCAATGGTACTTCCTGCTTTAGTTTTTGCTTGTAGGCAGGAATCAGGAGGATAGTTATGGTCAGATTTGCCAAATGAAGGGCGAGGTGAGCTTTGTACGCGTCTCTGTGTGTTGATTAAAGGCGGTCTAGAATTATTTTTCCACTGGTTGCACATGTAACATGCTGGTAGAAATGAGGTCAATCGGATTTATGTTTCCCTGCATTAAAGTCTCCGGCCACTAGGAGCGCCGCCTCCAATCAGGCTTCCAATCCAAGTGTGAAAAACCTAGTCATTTTAAAGCTTTGGCGGCAAGAAAACCCTAAACAATATATCATAGAGGTTTATTTGTCAAACCGAAAGTGATCGAACCAAATTGTAAATTCTGTTTGTTTGGCTCTGCAATGGAAAAACAAACCGCACAAACCCTTCCAGCGCATATTCAAAATACATTTCCTTCCTCATTCCCTCCATCCCTCACTCTCTCCCTGTCAGTGCCAAAGTCCCAGTCCCTCATGCTGTGTTGGTGGGCCCAGATCAGGTTAGGGCCACACCGGACTGGATACACCACGGCCCAAATACATCCTAGGCCAGCGACCCAGTCTCACCAGGGGCTTTGGAGCCTTATGCTAACATCGCACGGCTAACACCGCTAGCCAATAATATTTGGAACCACACTGCCCAGATTAGCTCAGTTCTGAAGCGCATGCCCACTACCCAAAAAACTGCCATAAACTAAATGGCACACACCAACAAGCCTTCAGGGGAGAAAAGTGGGTTGTTAGATTCAGCATGTTTCCTGTGTATTTTTCGAAATAAGAGTGTTTGCTTTGATGTGCAGACCCGATGTGAAAGGGATCACGGTGTCATTACAAGTGGTGGATAGATACAAACATATGCACACACACACACACACACACACACACACACACTGTTTGTCTGATGATAGATGAAGAGTCGGCAGAGAAGCCAGTGAGTTCTTTGATTTATTGACAGGAAGCTCTGCTCCTTCATAGGGGTTATCTACAAGCCAGAGTCACTTCCTCAACAGCAATTAGTGCCTTCTCTTGTTACACACACTTAAGAAGAACCAGAATGACTGGATTTCTTCTATAGGCTTTCAACGGGAGAGCAAAAAAAAATATTCTAAAAGAAGATATCTCCTTCATAGGCTTTAATGGGAGGGCAAACAAAGATATTCTAAAAAGAAGATATCTCCTTCATAGGCTTTAATGGGAGAGCAAACAAAAATATTCTAAAAGAAGATATCTCCTTCATAGGCTTTAATGGGAGGGCAAACAAAGATATTCTAAAAAGAAGATATCTCCTTCATAGGCTTTAATGGGAGGGCAAACAAAGATATTCTAAAAGAAGATATCTCCTTCATAGGCTTTAATGGGAGAGCAAACAAAAATATTCTAAAAGAAGATATCTCCTTCATAGGCTTTAATGGGAGGGCAAACAAAAATATTCTAAAAGAAGATATCTCCTTCATAGGCTTTAATGGGAGGGCAAACAAAGATATTCTAAAATAAGATATCTCCTTCATAGGCTTTAATGGGAGGGCAAACAAAGATATTCAAAAAAGAATGTCTCCTCCATTTAAGTTTTTAATAGGAGAGCAAACAAAGATGTTATACAAGAAGATATCTTGTAGGCTTTCAATGAGTAGGCAAACAAAAATATTCTAAAGTAAGATATCGACTACATAGGATTTCAATGGGAGGCCAAAGAAAGATATTCCCATAAAATATATCTACAACCATCCATCATTTCACCTCAAAGGTCAGGGCTGATGGAGTGTTGACCTCTGTGTCACCCAGAAATGGCGTGACACGGAGGTGATCTTTGAGTGGATAGATCAGTGTAATGTATTCAGGACTGTCACACACTCCACACACTCTCACTGTCACATACTCCCTTGTAAAGCAATAAGCATGTGCATGTGCACCTGCCTTTACAACCCTACCCCTCCATCACACACACCCGCATTGAGCAAAGGTGGAGAATGCCTTCCCAACAGCCCAGGACACACAGTAACCTATACATGACAGCAGCCAGTGTGTGTGTCTGTGTGTGTGTGTGATAAGGGGAGCGGCATCATGGGGTATATTTATCAACAGCGTGCCTCATCACAGCCCTGTCTCTCGCCACATTTTTGTATCATTGTAATTTCCATTGGATGCCCATTTGGTCATTTGTCACACATCCAAGTCCATTCCCATGATCATTCTGTGCCCCTTACATGGAACCTTACACGGGACCTTACACAGAACCTTACATGGGACCTTACATGGAACCTTACATTGGACCTTACACGGTACCTTACATGGGGCCTTACATGGGACCTTACACGGGACCTTACATGGGGCCTTACACGGGACCTTACACGGGACCTTACATGAGACCTTACATGGGACCTTACATGGGACCTTACACAGAACCTTACACGGTACCTTACACGGGACCTTACACGGGACCTTACATGGGACCTTACATGGGGCCTTACATGGGGCCTTACACGGGACCTTACACAGAACCTTACATGGGGCGTTACACGGGACCTTACACAGAACCTTACATGGGACCTTACATGGGGCCTTACACGGGACCTTACACGGGACCTTACATGGGGCCTTACACGGGACCTTACACAGAACCTTACATGGGACCTTACATGGGGCCTTACACGGGACCTTACACAGAACCTTACATGGGACCTTACATGGAACCTTACATGGGACCTTACACGGGACCTTACACGGGACCTTACACGGGACCTTACACGGAACCTTACATGGAACCTTACACGGGACCTTACACGGAACCTTACATGGAACCTTACATGGGGCCTTACACGGAACCTTACACGGAACATTACACAGGACCTTACACGGAACCTTACACTGGACCTTACACGGAACCTTACACGGGACCTTACACGGAACCTTACACGGAACCTTACACAGAACCTTACACGGGACCTTACACGGAACCTTACACGGGACATGGCATCCAGATAGATTCTCTGGGATGTGGGATTGCATAGTGCTGTACTACTCCTTTATGACAATGAGTAAGCACTGACGCTTGGTATGATATGAGGAATGGGCTGGCTTAGTGAGGGATATTTTTTATTCATTTATTTATTTCACCTTCATTTAACCAGGTAGGCTAGTTGAGAACAAGTTCTCATTTACAACTGCGACCTGGCCAAGATAAAGCAAAGCATTGCAACACAAACAACACAGAGTTACACATGGAATAAACAAACATACAGTCAATAATACAATAGAAAAAGTCTATATACAATGTGTGCAAGTGAGGTAATATATGGTGTGTCATAGGGGGTTACGATACTTCATATGAGAGACATAAGGAAGGTTGTTTCTCAACCTTCCACTACTGAGTAATGACAGTTGATATGACAAGGGAAGGGTGTGTCTTAGTGAGGGATATGACATGCATAGCGAGTCATAGGGTGCTACGATGCTACATATGAGGGACATGAGGAGAGTTGTGTTTCTTACCCTTCTGGATTCTATTTCTTTCACGTAGAGAGGGAGCAGAAACTCCGAAACACCCTCTAGCCTGATCCCCTCTTTGGTTACACGAAGATTACCCATTCCATCCTACGGGGAAATAGAGAGGAAAGCGAGAGAGAGAGAAAGGAGAGAGAGAAGAGAGAGAGAGGGGAAAGAGAGAGAGAGAGAGAGAGAAAAGAGAGAGAGAGGAAAGGGAGAGAGAGAGAGAGAGAGAGAGAGAGAGAAGAGAGAGAGAAAAGATAGAGAGAGAGAGGAAAGGGAGAGAGAGAGAGAGAAAGACAAAATGGAGAGAATAAGTCCAAACAGTGAAACAGAGAAAACCAGTGTTAGTTCAGTCACCGTGAAGAAACTGTTCAGGAGAGGAGGGAGTGGAGAGAAAAACATCCAAAGGAACAAAAGTTGTATTTTAATTAAATATTTGGATCATTTTCAACAACAAAGTACGTTTTCCAAGTTAGAAATGTCACATGACACATAGGCACAGATGCACACACACACACACACACACACACACACACTCACACAGCCCCCGACAACACTTGCCCACCCCAAAGATAGAAACAAACAGGACTCAATGGGTTAAGTCAGCCTGAGGACTGTTCTGTAGCTCAAACCCATGGTGATTAAGCCAGTCAAACAGGGAAACAGCTCCTCAATAAACTAACACACACCCGCCTGCAGTTCCTATAATACAAACATTATTGCTTTACACGCCCAAACCCAACACACATGCATGAATACACACACCCAAACCCAACACACACACATGCATGAATACACACACCCAAACCCAACACACACACATACACTCTTGCTGTACACCCACATCTCCTCACATACTGTACATCTGTTAGCTGCATGCAGGTGAAAAATCACATCTTTGAAAAGGCACACACACACACACACAACTGCAGGCGACTACTCATATTAGTCAGGTAGCAGTTGTAAATGAGAATTTGCTCTCAACTGGCCAACCTGGTTAAATAATGGTGAAATAATGTATTTATTTTTTAAATATGAATTAAAAAGAACCAACACATTATGCAGAACTATCCAAGGGTGGAACATGCTCAGGCAGGAGTACGGCCCCCCCGTCAATCGTCAAAACATAAAGATGATTCCTGAATAATTCAGAATTAATCATTAATGTGACGAGCCAACGCTTAGCTAAAGACCCTCGTTCTCTCGTCTAGCCCCGTCACCCCTGACAGTGTTTAGCGATGGTGGCGGCGTGCGACGGCATGGGGCCTTGATTTGACGTGGCAGGTTGTAGACATTAACGTCTCTCTCGGGCAGGTTGGTGTTCAATCTGAGGGAACACAAAAGTCAGAAAAAGAACAGGCCCCTTGGCTAGGCGCCGCGGCGCCGCTAACACACTAATGCCGTCTGCCTGAGAGCCTTGCAGGTACGGAGAGAGAAAGAGAGAGAGAGCGAGAGAGAGCTACGCTAACCACATACCTAACAGCCAAAGTCACTTCTATTAGCCTTCCAGACACGCCGTTTGAAATCAGTCTGATTAGCGTGGCAGAGGCGGAGCTTAGTGTCAACAGTGGTGGGAACAGCGAAGGTCTTCAGGAATCCTGGGGGGAAGCAGGCGACTTCAGGAAAATGAAGACACTCCTCCGGGATGTGAATGATGGGGAATTCTGTAATAACAGAGGCCTCGGATAATGATGTCCTTCTCTGTTATATTGGATTCCCATGTTGTGTTATAATGACATATTTCCCCATCCACGTCGTGTGTGAGAGTGTGTGTATGTGTGTGTAAGCGTGTGTGTGTAAGAGTGATTATCTACATGTCTGTCTGTGTGTGTGTGTGACTGTGTTCTGCCAAGTCCTTCAGTAGAAGTCAAGCTGATAATGTTGTATCGCCCAGCGCAGCGAGGTTAACTGGCGGAGTCGGCCATTAGGGCTCACATCCCATCCCTGGCACAAGGTTATAGTGAACAGTATAATACTCCCTCCTCCACTTGATGGATGGCCACGGAAAACATTCTCAGGGAAGGTTTTAATGTTCTCTCTCGGCTGAATTTCTCACTCAACCTTCCGTGCCAACAATGTTTAGAGAGAAAAGAGAAAGAGCTGGAGGGACGTATAGAAATGAACAAATGAGGAGACATAGATACGAGTTTGTTTGTGTGTCCTCTCTGCCGGGAAAATCTTTTGACCTTTCAGCGCCAACGTAGAAGCAATGCCTTGTCAGCGTCTGAAATCAACGCATTGACTTTCATCAGAGTTCTTGGAGAGCTTCCTTCCGCATCACTTCCCCTTCTGGGACGCATCCTAAACATCGTGTTGTATTAGAATGTCAGCTCACGTTGCCTCTGAGCTACAATAAGAGCTATTCCACTTCTAAGGGGCTGCCGCTCTCCACACTGTAAAAAGATGACCCACGGTTTTAGTAAATATTGCAAAAGAAAATCTAGGATTTTTACTTAAAATAATAGGTTTCTAGTTTTACTTACATTTTTGAATATAATACTTAATTTATATGTGTTGTAAAAGACTGGCATTTGCAAACACAAATCCAAGCTAATATGCTGCGAAATTTGACAACCAACAACTTAAAAATATGACGTTCAAATTATTGTGTTGGACTGACATGCTAGATCAAGTTCTGAACTTAAATTGTGCTTGAACAGCTTGATCTTTCTCCTCTGGAATGGCCAGGCAGCAGGTAAGGACCAAATTATAACTTGGAATGTAGCTTGGATCTGTCTACACATATTTTCGACGAAATCTAGTAGCCTAGTCTGTTATTTCTTAATTTTTTCACTCAGGATGCTGACGACACCATGATCCGAGAGGACCTCATTCAGCATGTGATGAATGTGTTCACTGTGAAGGATCTGCACCAGAATATAGAGCATGGGATCTGCATCGAAGGAGCAGAGGTCCTGGCTGGTATTCCCAGCGTTACACGGTCATGTACGTTGCTTATGGGCCTCATCTATGGCTTAAATCTAAGGTACCCCTTTGAGGTGTTCCAAAAAGTATTCTTGGAACTTGATGATCTCAGGACCTCCCCACGGGTCCAAGCTCTAAAGATGAAGTTACTTGTTTTCAGAGATATCTAAAGATATCTATGAGAACTCTCAAAGGGCCACTCACAAACTGTGGTCTAAACCCTACTCAGTAAACTGAAAAGCTAGTTGCTAGGTGGTATAGGAGCTACAGTTTACATGATGCTCTTTGTCAGGTGAAGTCATAAGAGACATTGTCCATTCCTGTTTAAAAAACAGCTTTGTTTTAAAAATTACTCCATATGCACTAGTGGATATCTGAGATTATTTGTCAGGTGCAGCTACAGTGCCTTGCGAAAGTATTAGGCCCCCTTGAACTTTGCGACCTTTTGCCACATTTCAGGCTTCAAACATAAAGATATAAAACTGTATTTTGTTGTGAAGAATCAACAACAAGTGGGACACAATCATGAAGTGGAACGACATTTATTGGATATTTCAAACTTTTTTAACAAATCAAAAACTGAAAAATTGGGCGTGCAAAATTATTCAGCCCCCTTAAGTTAATACTTTGTAGCGCCACCTTTTGCTGCGATTACAGCTGTAAGTCGCTTGGGGTATGTCTCTATCAGTTTTGCACATCGAGAGACTGACATTTTTTCCCATTCCTCCTTGCAAAACAGCTCGAGCTCAGTGAGGTTGGATGGAGAGCATTTGTGAACAGCAGTTTTCAGTTCTTTCCACAGATTCTCGATTGGGTTCAGGTCTGGACTTTGACTTGGCCATTCTAACACCTGGATATGTTTATTTTTGAACCATTCCATTGTAGATTTTGCTTTATGTTTTGGATCATTGTCTTGTTGGAAGACAAATCTCCGTCCCAGTTTCAGGTCTTTTGCAGACTCCATCAGGTTTTCCTCCAGAATGATCCTGTATTTGGCTCCATCCATCTTCCCATCAATTTTAACCATCTTCCCTGTCCCTGCTGAAGAAAAGCAGGTCCAAACCATGATGCTGCCACCACCATGTTTGACAGTGGGGATGGTGTGTTCAGCTGTGTTGCTTTTACGCCAAACATAACGTTTTGCATTGTTGCCAAAAAGTTCAATTTTGGTTTCATCTGACCAGAGCACCTTCTTCCACATGTTTGGTGTGTCTCCCAGGTGGCTTGTGGCAAACTTTAAACAACACTTTTTATGGATATCTTTAAGAAATGGCTTTCTTCTTGCCACTCTTCCATAAAGGCCAGATTTGTGCAATATACCACTGATTGTTGTCCTATGGACAGAGTCTCTCACCTCAGCTGTAGATCTCTGCAGTTCATCCAGAGTGATCATGGGCCTCTTGGCTGCATCTCTGATCAGTCTTCTCCTTGTATGAGCTGAAAGTTTAGAGGGACGGCCAGGTCTTGGTAGATTTGCAGTGGTCTGATACCCCTTCCATTTCAATATTATCGCTTGCACAGTGCTCCTTGGGATGTTTAAAGCTTGGGAAATCTTTTTGTATCCAAATCCGGCTTTAAACTTCTTCACAACAGTATCTCGGACCTGCCTGGTGTGTTCCTTGTTCTTCATGATGCTCTCTGCGCTTTTAACGGACCTCTGAGACTATCAGAGTGCAGGTGCATTTATACGGAGACTTGATTACACACAGGTGGATTGTATTTATCATCATTAGTCATTTAGGTCAACATTGGATCATTCAGAGATCCTCACTGAACTTCTGGAGAGAGTTTGCTGCACTGAAAGTAAAGGGGCTGAATAATTTTGCACGCCCCATTTTTCAGTTTTTGATTTGTTAAAAAAGTTTGAAATATCCAATAAATGTCGTTCCACTTCATGATTGTGTCCCACTTTTTGTTGATTTATCACAAAAAAATACAGTTTTATATCTTTATGTTTGAAGCCTGAAATGTGGCAAAAGGTCGCAAAGTTCAAGGGGGCCGAATACTTTCGCAAGGCACTGTATCTGGCTGTAACTTTACCTAAAGAGGTAAGGTGGATATGGAGTGAGGTTTAAGGGAGAATTTGGCATATATTTTGTAACAAATGTGCAATGTATGTTTTGAAAACCCATGTTTTGATTAATCTAAAACAGTTAGAATGAGATTGTATTTGAGCTAAAGTTCATACTGTGCTTTGTGTAAAGTCTATTAAGACAAATCGTTAATTTAAGTTTAAAATATTGTTAATTTACGTTAAAATATTGCTTTGATGTTAAAGGGCGCACAGACCACCAGAAAATGCTTGCCAAACTGTACAAGATGTAAACTTTATGCAGTTGTGAAGATCTATAATGATTTGTAGTCAGGTGTAGCTATCTGGATGTAACTTTAGGAGGCAAGGTGGAGTTATACCCAGAATGCTTACAGACTACAAAATATGAATGTCTAAGGAGTAGGGTTTAAGGGGCAATTTGAGATTGAAGTTTGAAGAAATGATAACATTTATTTTATTCAAAATAAAGGTGTGGAAGTTTAAAGTTGAACACTGTTGCTTCTTTTTGCATATTCCCTTGTATAGAAATAATCATTTGTAGTAAATTATCCCAAGTATATTGAGGTAACTATTTGCATCAGCTTTTTAAGTATAGTTGTGAGTATATATTTGAGTAGTAGGAACCCAATTTAAATACATTTTACTAACCTGAGTACCACAAGTAACTGAGAGAAAAACATGTGTAAATAACACATAGAATATCAATTATGATACTGAGTAAATTCAGCAAATTAATCGTACAATATTAGTTCTGTAACTGATTACATTAAAACGTATAACATTAGTTCTGTAACTGATTACATTAAGTATATCAAACGTATAACATTAGTTCTGTAACTGATTACATTAAGTATATCAAACGTATAACATTAGTTCTGTAACTGATTACATTAAGTATATCAAACGTATAACATTAGTTCTGGGACCTGAAGGACTTAAGCAGGTCAATAAAAATAATTATTTTCTGAACCTGATAAAATTAAGTTTAAAATCCAGTTAGTTGTTTGCACTTCATATATTTGAGTGTGTAATACACTAAAAGCGAAGTATATTATACTTAAAAGATCCTCCTTGTTGGATTTACTTAAAAAGCTGATGCAAATAGTTACCTACATTTTTTTAAAGTGAAAGGGGCACAATATGTTTTACAGTGCAATGATTGGGATGAGAGAAAAGCTGTTCTGCTCTAGGACTGCAATACAAAACCTTCCCACAAACACACAACAAGAGAAACACACACTGGAGTTTATTGGAACGAATCAAATCCCCTTGCACTCGCCAGCGCACACATGCAGAGTCTCTCTCTCTCTCTCTCTCTCTCGCTCTCTCGCTCTCTCGCTCTCAAAATGACGGGTAACCTCTAGAGGTCCAGGGGAAACCGTACTGAAGCCAAGGCATAATTTCAGTAGCTAACTTAAAGCTCCTGAAAGCCTGCATGGTCCCCTTGTGGCTGGGCCTCAGGAAGCTTTGGATGGCCCTCCCAGAATGCTTATCTAACGCAGCACATTTCGTTACAGGACTATTTCAAATAAAGCCAGATAGTCTATGAGAGAAGACAGGAAGTGTTATTAGTTCTCTTACATTTTCCCTCTCGAGTCCCCAGTCTCTTCAATATGTGGACCAAGTTTTATTACAGTCTCATGTCATACACGTAATGAAAGTACAAAGGCTGAAAACTTCTCTTTAATTCACCTATATTGTGTATTGATCGATCCTATTCTGCCCTCAACTCTGGATCTTGAAGTCAGTTCCACTGCAATTTTTCAATGTTCCTCTCTAATCAGGGACTGATTTAGACCTGGGACACCAGGTGGGGGCAATGAATTATCAGTTAGAACAGAAAAGCAGCATGCTCCAGACCTCGTAGGGTAAGAGTGTACCCCCTGCTATATTGTGCGTAGGTGAATAAACTCAACTATGCCTCGGCTTCAGTACGGTTTCCACTGGACCTTTACAGGCCATCAGTCATACACTCAGTAGGAGCGAACCATTTTGGGGAATGGGGTGGTGTACCTAATAAACTGTATATAGTAATAAACTGTATGTAGGTGAATAAATGAGCTCTAACCAAATCAAATTTCAAATCAAATGTATTTATATAGCCCTTCTTACATCAGCTGATATCTCAAAGTGCTGTACAGAAACCCAGCCTAAAACCCCAAACAGCAAGCCATGCAGGTGTAGAGGCACGTAACCCTCCGTTTCTCAAACAACTTGTTTAACCTATTCCATTATAAATGAAATAAACTTCATTAAGTTGAATCTATTCCATTATAAATGAAATAAACTTCATTAAGTTGAATCTATTACATTATAAATTAAATAAACTTAATTAAGTTGAATCTATTCCATTATAAATTAAATCAACGTCATTAAGTTGAATCTATTCCATTATATATTAAATAAAATTAATTAAGTTGAATCTATTCCATTATAAATTAAATAAACTTAATTAAGTTGAATCTATTCCATTATAAATTAAATCAACGTCATTAAGTTGAATCTATTCCATTATATATTCAATAAAATTAATTAAGTTGAATCTATTCCATTATAAATTAAATAAACTTAATTAAGTTGAATCTATTCCATTATAAATTAAATCAACATCATTAAGTTGAATCTATTACATTATAAATTAAATAAACTTAATTAAGTTGAATCTATTACATTATAAATTAAATAAACTTAATTGGGTAGCCTAGTGGTTAGAGCATTGGACTAGTAACCAGAAGGTTGCAAGTTCAAACCCCTGAGCTGACAAGGTACAAATCTGTCATTCTGCCCCTGAACAGGCAGTTAACCCACTGTTCCAAGGCCGTCATTGAAAATAAGAATTTGTTCTTAACTGACTTGCCTAGTTAGATAAAGGTTAAATAAATATTCCATTCTAAATTAAATAAACTTAAATCTATTCCATTATAAATTAAATCAACATCATTAAGTTGAATCTATTACATTATAAATTAAATAAACTTAATTAAGTTGAATCTATTCCATTATAAATTAAATCAACATAATTAAGTTGAATCTATTACATTATAAATTAAATAAACTTAATTAAGTTGAATATATTACATTATAAATTAAATCAACATAATTAAGTTGAATCTATTCCATTATATATTAAATAAAATTAATTAAGTTGAATCTATTCCATTATAAATTAAATAAACTTAATTAAGTTGAATCTATTAGTCCCAAACCAAATGTTTCGTCACTTGCTTGGTAGAAGTGTGAATGCTTTCACTAAGAGTGAAATGCTTACTAATGGGACGTGCTCCCAACAATGCAGAAATAGAAAAGGTAGAAAAGTAAGACTCCTAATAATAAAAGTAATAATAGATCCACAATGAGTAACGATATATACACGATATATACACAGGCTATATACCAGTACCGAGTCCATGTACCAGTACCGAGTCCATGTTACAGTTTTTTTCATTCAATTGACATTGTCAAAACTCTTCACACAGTCAGCGAAACAGAAGTGTATGTGGACCAAACTGTGAATCCTTTTTCATTGCTTTCACACAAAATGCATCAACGACCACATTCTCCGAAATCCCCCCCAAAAAAGATATATACAGTGGGGCAAAAAAAGTATTTAGTCAGCCACCAATATGCAAGTTCTCCCACTTAAAAAGATGAGAGAGGCCTGTAATTTTCATCATAGGTACACTTCAACTATGACAGACAAAATGAGAAAATAAATCCAGAAAATCACATTGTAGGATTTTTAATGAATTTATTTGCAAATTATGGTGGAAAATAAGTATTTGGTCACCTACAAACAAGCAAGATTTCTGGCTCTCACAGACCTGTAACTTCTTCTTTAAGAGGCTCCTCTGTCCTCCACTCGTTACCTGTATTAATGGCACCTATTTGAACTTGTTATCAGTATAAAATACACCTGTCCACAATTGGTGGCTGACTAAATACTTTTTTGCCCCACTGTATATTTTCTCATTCATTCTCCACCACCTGTTAAACTATATTTTTGCAGAATATGTTTTCAAATGCTAACAGACTGTTTCCAAAACTGTTGATTAAAAACACATTCAAAACAGAATGACGGCAAATGTCGTGCATTTCTGCAGTAAGCAGATTGAAACATATAGAAAATCTCAGCAGAATAATTCTAAACACACCTGATTGCAGTTTCCAAACAGACAAAAGAGGATGACATCGGAATGATTTCTTTTGGAAACATGGATCCAGGAAGACAGGTTGGTGGGGATAGAAGAGTGGCAGGGAGAGGGAGAATGTGTGGAGGACAAAGGAGAGGAAGACCAAGAGCGGTGGTCTCTGATGAGACAAGGGCCACAATTATTGACCATGTTGTAAACCATGGTCTTTCTTTGAGAGTGGCCGGCTTAAAACCTGTTAAGGATATGGCAGACATATGCCCCCTTTGGAGAGATTGGGTACCCCTAGTAAACTGAAAAAACAATCTGTCAAAAATTGCTAATATATGCATATAATAATTATTATTGGATAGAAAACACTCTAAAGCTTCTAAAACCGTTGGAATTATGTCTGTAAGTATAGCAGAACTCACAGGGCAGGCATTCTTCCAAACTAGTTTTTGTGGTCATGAAAGTTGGAGCAACTTTGACGTCATCGCCCCCACCCTTCCCAACCAGTTATGATTCTGGGGAGACTTTCTATGTCTTCCACTAGATGTCCTCATTCAGTAGAGCTTTAAATCGTTCAAATCCCGCGAGAATTGGCCCTATGGGAGTGAAATTAGTGCGTGCCACGAGAAAATAGGTTGTGCGTTGTGGCGCGAATTGGTCCCAGCCATTCCTTTGTTCCAGCACTCAAGAGAAGGACAGACGATGGCCGATTGAATTGAAGTTTGTTTTGTGTGTTTAAAACATCATAAAGCTTGCTTCTGCACTTAGTTTGACCTGTTTAGTCGACATATAATATGTAATTTTGAAGTTTTGATGCGCAACTTTTCCGGACCAGAGGACATTTTGGGTGCATTTCAGCTGATGTTATTAGCAGTAGCTAATACAAAGACGCAAGACTTGAAACCAAACGATGTATTGGGTAAGTATGAAGCCTTCCAGAACATTCTGAACGAAGACCATCGAAGGTAAGGGAATATTTATGCTGAAATCTGTGTTTCTGTTGACTCCAACATTACGGAGAAATGTAGCTTGTATCTGAGCGCCGTCTCAGCATATTGAATAGTGTGCGATTTCTGTAACGTTAAAAATAAATCTAACAAAGCGGTTGCATAAAGAAGCAGTGTATCTTTCTAACTATATGTAGAACATGTATATTTAGTCAAAGTTTATGATGTCTATTTACGTTATCTTGCCGCGCTACCTAGATTTCCTGCGGACATTTTTGAGTAATTTCTGAACGTGAACTCAATGTAAATGGACATTTATGGATATAAATGGCATATTATTGAAAAAAAAAATATGTACTGTGTAACATGTCCTATTACTGTCATCTGATGAAGATTTTCAAAAGGTTAGTGAACACTTTATTTTTTAATCCTGCGTTTGTTGATTGCATGTTTTGGCTATTCAAAAGAGCTGTGTCTGGTGGTGGTTTGACATATATATGTGCTATGTTTTCGCTGTAAAACATTTTAGAAATCTGACTTGCTGGCTAGATGAACAAGGTGTTTATCTTTCATTTGAGCTATTGGACTTGTTAATGTGTGGAGGTTAAATATTTCTAAGAATATTTTTGCGTTCCATGCGCCACCGTTTCAGCTGAACGTGGGAGGGTTGATTCCCAAATGGGAATCTTTAACAAGTTTGGGTGCTACCAAATCTGCAGCGTTCAACAGTTTCATCAATAGTATGAATTTCCCAGTGAGATGTGCATCCTTCAATGATAATTGAACTACATATTACAGTACAATACAGTATGTTCACATTTTTACATGTACTGACATTTTGAAATATATTGATTGGTTTGTGTGTTTCAGTATGATCCCAATGTTGCCTCCCACAGGAGGGAGAGGCAGAATATTATCAGATGTGCAGGAAATTGCCATTGTTGACATGGTAATTGGCAACAATGCAATTAAACTGTGGGAAACTCGGGACAGAGTGCTGGCAGACAATATCACTGTTGGGAATGTGAATATGGTCAGCACAACAACAGTTGCCAGAGTCCTAGAGAAACATAAAATAAGGAGGGAGGAGTTGTACACTGCACCCTTTGAGAGAAACGGTGAATGTGTGAAAGAAGTCCGGTATCAATATGTCCAGGTAAGATGTCTGTTCAATAACCCAACAGGGTACATACACAGCTATGCATAATTAAAAGTACTGTAAAACTATGGATTTACTGTATTTTAGAGAGTAATGGAGACGGAAGCCAGGCAAACTGAACATACATTCATCTTTGTGGATGAAGCTGAATTCAACCTGGTAAAAACGCGCTGCAGGGGAAGAAATGTGATTGGACAGAGAGTGGATGTCCCAGGCCAGAGAGGAGTTAACATCACAACGTGTGCAGCACTGTCCAAGGATGGTTTGCTGTTACACAAACCACTCATTGGCCCCTACAGTACAGAGAGGCTCAGTTATTTTCTGGATGACCTGCATAATCAACTTGTACCAGCGGAGGAGAGAGGGGCCAGAAACTCCCCTACCGTCGTTGTTGTGTTGGATAATGTGGCATTCCACCACTCTGGTACAGTCAGACTGGTTTGCTGCACATCCCAGGATGTCAGTACTATTCCTGCCTCCGTTCTCCCCCTTCCTAAACCCCATAGTTTTTCTCTGCATGGAGGTGGAAGGTTTATGACCACCATCCACATGACCAGATGTCCTTACTGGAAGCCATGAAGGCGGGGTGTGGAGACACTTCTCCTGAAGACTGGCAGGGTGTGGAGACACTTCTCCTGAAGACTGGCAGGGTGTGGAGACACTTCTCCTGAAGACTGGCAGGGTGTGGAGACACTTCTCCTGAAGACTGGCAGGGTGTGGAGACACTTCTTCTGAAGACTGCCAGGGTGTGGAGACACTTCTCCGGAAGACTGCCAGGGTGGGTAGACACTTCTCCTGAAGACTGTCAGGGTGTGGAGACACTTCTCCTGAAGACTGACAGGGCGTGGAGACACTTCTCCTGAAGACTGGCAGGGTGTGGAGACACTTCTCTTGAAGACTGACAGGGTGTGGAGACACTTCTCCTGAAGACTGCCAGGGTGTGGAGACACTTCTCCTGAAGACTGCCAGGGTGTGGAGACACTTCTCCTGAAGACTGCCAGGAAGTAGAGACACTTCTCCTGAAGACTGCCAGGGTGTGGAGAAACTTCTCCTGAAGACTGCTAGGGTGTGGAGACACTTCTCCTGAAGACTGCTAGGGTGTGGAGACACTTCTCCTGAAGGCTGCCAGGGTGTGGAAACACTTCTCCTGAAGACTGCCAGGGTGTAGAGACACTTCTCCTGAAGACTGCTAGGGTGTGGAGACACTTCTCCTGAAGATTGCTAGGGTGTGGAGACACTTCTCCTGAAGACTGCTAGGGTGTGGAGACACTTCTCCTGAAGGCTGCCAGGGTGTGGAGACACTTCTCCTGAAGACTGCCAGGGTGTGGAGACACTTCTCCTGAAGACTGCTAGGGTGTGGAGACACTTCTCCTGGAGACTGCCAGGGTGTGGAGACACTTCTTCTGAAGACTGCCAGGGTGTGGAGACACTTCTCCGGAAGACTGCCAGGGTGGGTAGACACTTCTCCTGAAGACTGTCAGGGTGTGGAGACACTTCTCCTGAAGACTGTCAGGGTGTGGAGACACTTCTCCTGAAGACTGCCAGGGTGTGGAGACACTTCTCCTGAAGACTGACAGGGCGTGGAGACACTTCTCCTGAAGACTGCCAGGGTGTAGAGACACTTCTCCTGAAGACTGCCGGGGTGTAGAGACACTTCTCCTGAAGACTGCCAGGGTGTGGAGACACTTCTCCTGAAGACTGCCAGGGTGTGGAGACACTTCTCCTGAAGACTGCCAGGAAGTAGAGACACTTCTCCTGAAGACTCCCAGGGTGTGGAGACACTTCTCCTGAATACTGCTAGGGTGTGGAGAAACTTCTCCTGAAGACTGCTAGGGTGTGGAGACACTTCTCCTGGAGACTGCCAGGGTGTGGAGACACTTCTTCTGAAGACTGCCAGGGTGTGGAGACACTTCTCCGGAAGACTGCCAGGGTGGGTAGACACTTCTCCTGAAGACTGTCAGGGTGTGGAGACACTTCTCCTGAAGACTGTCAGGGTGTGGAGACACTTCTCCTGAAGACTGCCAGGGTGTGGAGACACTTCTCCTGAAGACTGACAGGGCGTGGAGACACTTCTCCTGAAGACTGCCAGGGTGGGTAGACACTTCTCCTGAAGACTGTCAGGGTGTGGAGACACTTCTCCTGAAGACTGACAGGGCGTGGAGACACTTCTCCTGAAGACTGGCAGGGTGTGGAGACACTTCTCTTGAAGACTGACAGGGTGTGGAGACACTTCTCCTGAAGACTGCCAGGGTGTGGAGACACTTCTCCTGAAGACTGCCAGGGTGTGGAGACACTTCTCCTGAAGACTGCCAGGAAGTAGAGACACTTCTCCTGAAGACTGCCAGGGTGTGGAGAAACTTCTCCTGAAGACTGCTAGGGTGTGGAGACACTTCTCCTGAAGACTGCTAGGGTGTGGAGACACTTCTCCTGAAGGCTGCCAGGGTGTGGAAACACTTCTCCTGAAGACTGCCAGGGTGTAGAGACACTTCTCCTGAAGACTGCTAGGGTGTGGAGACACTTCTCCTGAAGATTGCTAGGGTGTGGAGACACTTCTCCTGAAGACTGCTAGGGTGTGGAGACACTTCTCCTGAAGGCTGCCAGGGTGTGGAGACACTTCTCCTGAAGACTGCCAGGGTGTGGAGACACTTCTCCTGAAGACTGCTAGGGTGTGGAGACACTTCTCCTGGAGACTGCCAGGGTGTGGAGACACTTCTTCTGAAGACTGCCAGGGTGTGGAGACACTTCTCCGGAAGACTGCCAGGGTGGGTAGACACTTCTCCTGAAGACTGTCAGGGTGTGGAGACACTTCTCCTGAAGACTGTCAGGGTGTGGAGACACTTCTCCTGAAGACTGCCAGGGTGTGGAGACACTTCTCCTGAAGACTGACAGGGCGTGGAGACACTTCTCCTGAAGACTGCCAGGGTGTAGAGACACTTCTCCTGAAGACTGCCGGGGTGTAGAGACACTTCTCCTGAAGACTGCCAGGGTGTGGAGACACTTCTCCTGAAGACTGCCAGGGTGTGGAGACACTTCTCCTGAAGACTGCCAGGAAGTAGAGACACTTCTCCTGAAGACTCCCAGGGTGTGGAGACACTTCTCCTGAATACTGCTAGGGTGTGGAGAAACTTCTCCTGAAGACTGCTAGGGTGTGGAGACACTTCTCCTGAAGACTGCTAGGGTGTGGAGACACTTCTCCTGAAGGCTGCCAGGGTGTGGAGACACTTCTCCTGAAGACTGCCAGGGTGTAGAGACACTTCTCCTGAAGACTGCCAGGGTGTGGAGACACTTCTCCTGAAGACTGCCAGGGTGTGGAGACACTTCTCCTGAAGACTGCCAGGGTGTGGAGACACTTCTCCTGAAGACTGCCAGGGTGTGGAGACACTTCTCCTGAAGACTGCCAGGGTGTGGAGACACTTCTCTTGAAGGCTGCCAGGGTGTGGAGACACTTCTCCTGAAGACTGCCAAGGTGTAGAGACACTTCTCCTGAAGACTGCCAGGGTGTGGAGACACTTCTCCTGAAGACTGCCAGGGTGTGGAGACACTTCTCCTGATGACTGCTAAGGTGTGGAGACACTTCTCCTGAATACTGCTAAGGTGTGGAGACACTTCTCCTGAAGACTGCTAGGGTGTGGAGACACTTCTCCTGAAGACTGCTAGGGTGTGGAGACACTTCTCCTGAAGGCTGCCAGGGTGTGGAGACACTTCTCCTGAAGACTGCCAGGGTGTGGAGACACTTCTCCTGAAGACTGACAGGGCGTGGAGACACTTCTCCTGAAGACTGGCAGGGTGTGGAGACAATTCTCTTGAAGACTGACAGGGTGTGGAGACACTTCTCCTGAACACTACCAGGGTGTGGAGACACTTCTCCTGAAGACTGCCAGGAAGTAGAGACACTTCTCCTGAAGACTGCCAGGAAGTAGAGACACTTCTCCTGAAGACTGCCAGGGTGTGGAGACACTTATCCTGAAGACTGCTAGGGTGTGGAGACACTTCTCCTGAAGACTGCTAGGGTGTGGAGACACTTCTCCTGAAGGCTGCCAGGGTGTGGAGACACTTCTCCTGAAGACTGCCAGGGTGTGGAGACACTTCTCCTGAAGACTGCCAGGGTGTGGAGACACTTCTCCTGAAGACTGCCAGGGTGTGGAGACACTTCTCCTGAAGACTGCCAGGGTGTGGAGACACTTCTCTTGAAGGCTGCCAGGGTGTGGAGACACTTCTCCTGAAGACTGCCAGGGTGTAGAGACACTTCTCCTGAAGACTGCCAGGGTGTGGAGACACTTCTACTGAAGACTTCCAGGGTGTGGAGACACTTCTCCTGATGACTGCCAGGGTGTGGAGACACTTCTCCTGAAGACTGCTAGGGTGTGGAGACACTTCTCCTGAAGACTGCCAGGGTGTGGAGACACTTCTCCTGAAGACTGCCAGGGTGTGGAGACACTTCTCCTGAAGACTGCCAGGGTGTGGAGACACTTCTCCTGAAGGCTGCCAGGGTGTGGAGACACTTCTCCTGAAGACTGCCAGGGTGTGGAGACACTTCTCCTGAAGACTGTCAGGGTGTGGAGACACTTCTCCTGAAGACTGTCAGGGTGTGGGGAATCTTCTCCTGAAGACTGACAGGGTGTGGAGACACTTCTCCTGAAATCTGCTAAGGTTGGTTTGAGACATTCCAGAAGATGCTTTCCAAGATGCATCACCAGAGAAGACATACGATGTGATGTCGATGAAAACTTGTGGTCAAATGCAGGAAAGAGGGAGAACTAGAACCCTCACAGTACCGTACAGTATGGGTGTTATACTATATATGTTGATGAGAACTAGAACCCTCACAGTACTGTACAGTATGAGTGTTATACTATACATGTTGATGAGAACTAGAACCCTCACAGTACTGTACAGTATGAGTGTTATATTATACATGTTGATGAGAACTAGAACCCTCACAGTACTGTACAGTATGAGTGTTATACTATACATGTTGATGAGAACTAGAACCCTCACAGTACTGTACAGTATGAGTGTTATACTATACATGTTGATGAGAACTAGAACCCTCACAGTACTGTACAGTATGAGTGTTATATTATACATGTTGATGAGAACTAGAACCCTCACAGTACTGTACAGTATGAGTGTTATACTATACATGTTGATGAGAACTAGAACCCTCACAGTACTGTACAGTATGAGTGTTATACTATACATGTTGATGAGAACTAGAACCCTCACAGTACTGTACAGTATGAGTGTTATATTATACATGTTGTTGATGTTTTTATGTCATTATTATTGCAGACCTGGAATTTTAGGAATTTATTTTTCACAAGTAAATTACTATATACAAAGATATAGAAAAAATAAAAGCTATTGAAGCAAATTGCTGTATTTCTGATTAATTATTGTTACATATACTTTAGTACAGTCAATAAGGTGTGTTATTCTTACTCTATAATGAAATTCTGATTTATGTGAAAAATCAATAATTTATGTAATGTTCCCTGTTGTTAGTGTTTTTTAGGTCAGTGTGTTATGAGTGACAATGTCTGCTTTACGAGTGAGAATTGTTGCCCGTGTTCTGGTCGAACAAGCTTATTTTGAGACATGTATGAAGTGTTTTGGTGGTTTGAGTGAGTTTTGGAGGTGAGATCATCTGTTTGGCCAGGATGCATGTTGGTAATACAGACTGTGTGAAGAGTTATTGACCGATGCTTGTTAGCAATTAAAAAAAAAACTGTAATTCGGAATGAAGTGACTAGGCAACAGGATAGATAATAAACAGTAGCAGCAGTGTATGTGATGAGTCAAAAACAATGGTGCTGTCTGAGAATTTTTCGGGCCTTCCTCTGACAGCGCCTGCTATAGAGGTCCTGGATGTGACCCTCCATCCATTCTGCTGTGCCCTGAGCAGAGTGACAGATGACCGTGTGTCTGAGTAGTGACTTACTGTCCAAGTCTACCAGCCTGTGTGTCCAGGGCTGTCCAGCTCAGCCCGTCTTTCATCTGACCTGAATACCAAACCGACTGGAACGTTTGTCTGGTGGGCAAACCGCTCACGTTGACGTGGAGGGGCTGCTATCTGAGCGCTGTCCGTCTCTGTGTGAGGCGTATGTGTGCCTGTGTGTGTGTGTACCTGAGTGTATGTGTGTGCCTGTGTGTGTGTGTCTACGTGCACCTGTGTGTGTGCCTGTGTGAGTGTGTGTTTACGTGCAACTGTGTGTGTGTGTGTGTGTGTGTGTCTGCTTGTCTAGTTGCGTGTGTATGTGTGTGTGTCTGCTTGTCTAGTTGCGTGTGTATGTGTGTACCCTGCACTGTGCCCATGGCCTTGTTGGTAGACTGTCAGTCACTGTGGACAGCCGCTTGCCAAACAGCTACAGAGAGAAGCACAGCAGAGCGGCACCGGGACACACTGAGCATGCTCACACCAGGCCTGTCCGTCATCGCTAGCTGGGCTGAGGAGAGTGAGTCATGACCAGAGTCACCTTGTTTAATACCATACAGCTAGCCTGATCCCAGATCTGGTTGTGCTTTTGCCTACACTCTTAGATAAAAAGGTTCTGGATAGAACCAAAAAGGCTTGCTTCATATATGGCACACCTTTAGGTTCTATGTAGAACCCTTTTGTAGGGTCCTTTGATCAGAACTCCAGGGGTTCTTCTTCACTGAACCAAAATTGGTTCCATATAGAACCCTTTTTATTCCATATTGGGATCTATATGGAACTAATTACATTTCTATATAGAACCTTAAGAGGTGCCATATATGAAGCAAGCATACAGTGCCTTGCGAAAGTATTCGGCCCCCTTGAACTTTGCGACCTTTTGCCACATTTCAGGCTTCAAACATAAAGATATAAAACTGTATTTTTTGTGAAGAATCAACAACAAGTGGGACACAATCATGAAGTGGAACGACATTTATTGTATATTTCAAACTTTTTTAACAAATCAAAAACTGAAAAATTGGGCGTGCAAAATTATTCAGCCCCTTTACTTTCAGTGCAGCAAACTCTCTCCAGAAGTTCAGTGAGGATCTCTGAATGATCCAATGTTGACCTAAATGACTAATGATGATAAATACAATCCACCTGGGTGTAATCAAGTCTCCGTATAAATGCACCTGCACTGTGATAGTCTCAGAGGTCCGTTAAAAGCGCAGAGAGCATCATGAAGAACAAGGAACACACCAGGCAGGTCCGAGATACTGTTGTGAAGAAGTTTAAAGCCGGATTTGGATACAAAAAGATTTCCCAAGCTTTAAACATCCCAAGGAGCACTGTGCAAGCGATAATATTGAAATGGAAGGAGTATCAGACCACTGCAAATCTACCAAGACCTGGCCGTCCCTCTAAACTTTCAGCTCATACAAGGAGAAGACTGATCAGAGATGCAGCCAAGAGGCCCATGATCACTCTGGATGAACTGCAGAGATCTACAGCTGAGGTGGGAGACTCTGTCCATAGGACAACAATCAGTCGTATATTGCACAAATCTGGCCTTTATGGAAGAGTGGCAAGAAGAAAGCCATTTCTTAAAGATATCCATAAAAAGTGTTGTTTAAAGTTTGCCACAAGCCACCTGGGAGACACACCAAACATGTGGAAGAAGGTGCTCTGGTCAGATGAAACCAAAATTGAAGTTTTTGGCAACAATGCAAAACGTTATGTTTGGCGTAGAAGCAACACAGCTCATCAGCCTGAACACACCATCCCCACTGTCAAACATGGTGGTGGCAGCATCATGGTTTGGGCCTGCTTTTCTTCAGCAGGGACAGGGAAGATGGTTAAAATTGATGGGAAGATGGATGGAGCCAAATACAGGATTATTCTGGAAGAAAACCTGATGGAGTCTGAAAAAGACCTGAGACTGGGACGGAGATTTGTCTTCCAACAAGACAATGATCCAAAACATAAAGCAAAATCTACAATGGAATGGTTCAAAAATAAACATATCCAGGTGTTAGAATGGCCAAGTCAAAGTCCAGACCTGAATCCAATCGAGAATCTGTGGAAAGAACTGAAAACTGCTGTTCACAAATGCTCTCCATCCAACCTCACTGAGCTCGAGCTGTTTTGCAAGGAGGAATGGGAAAAAAATTCAGTCTCTCGATGTGCAAAACTGATAGAGACATACCAAGCGACTTACAGCTGTAATCGCAGCAAAAGGTGGCGCTACAAAGTATTAACTTAAGGGGGCTGAATAATTTTGCACGCCCAATTTTTCAGTTTTTCATTTGTTAAAAAAGTTAGAAATATCCAATAAATGTCGTTCCACTTCATGATTGTGTCCCACCTGTTGTTGATTCTTCACAAAATAATACAGTTTTATATCTTTATGTTTGAAGCCTGAAATGTGGCAAAAGGTCGCAAAGTTCAAGGGGGCCAAATACTTTCGCAAGGCACTGTATAGCCCTTTTTATCTAAGAGTGTTCTCCATTGTGATTGTCAAGCATGACAATTCCATAAGGAGTTGGCTGGAGAGCAGAAAACAGACCATATTTCTCTCAAGATTCTCATCAGAAAAGAAATGGGAAGAAATTGGTACGGTAATGAAAATGCATAAAACAAGTCATGCAAATTGGTCACACATCCTGACCGTAGCAGCGACACACGGCCACTCACACAATTACATCTGAAATCCCAAATAAACAGACGAATCAAATGAAGATCCCACATGTGTGTGGACTGGGACGAGAAGAGCTGTTTAAAAAGAGCAAGATCACATTCTAATAGTTTTTGGTCCATTACTGTAAATACATGTGGCAGCGCTTGTCAGTCATAATGTTGTCACATGGCTTCCGTAATATGAACTATCACATGGCTTCCATAATATGAACTATCACATGGCTTCCATATTATGAACTATCACATGGCTTCCATAATATGAACTATCACATGGCTTCCATAATATGAACTATCACATGGCTTCCATAATATGAACTATCACATGGCTTCCATAATATGAACTATCACATGGCTTCCATAATATGAACTATCACATGGCTTCCGTAATATGAACTATCACATGGCTTCCATAATATGAACTATAACATGGCTTCCGTAATATGAACTATCACATGGCTTCCGTAATATGAACTATCACATGGCTTCCATAATATGAACTATCACATGGCTTCCGTAATATGAACTATCACATGGCTTCCGTAATATGAACTATCACATGGCTTCCGTAATATGAACTATCACATGGCTTCCGTAATATGAACTATCACATGGCTTCCGTAATATGAACTATCACATGGCTTCCGTAATATGAACTATCACATGGCTTCCGTAATATGAACTATCACATGGCTTCCGTAATATGAACTATCACATGGCTTCCGTAATATGAACTATCACATGGCTTCCGTAATATGAACTATCACATGGCTTCCGTAATATGAACTATCACATGGCTTCCGTAATATGAACTATCACATGGCTTCCGTAATATGAACTATCACATGGCTTCCGTAATATGAACTATCACATGGCTTCCGTAATATGAACTATCACATGGCTTCCGTAATATGAACTATCACATGGCTTCCATAATATGAACTATCACATGGCTTCCATAATATGAACTATCACATGGCTTCCATAATATGAACTATCACATGGCTTCCGTAATATGAACTATCACATGGCTTCCGTAATATGAACTATCACATGGCTTCCATAATATGAACTATCACATGGCTTCCATAATATAAACTATCACATGGCTTGCGTAATATGAACTATCACATGGCTTCCATAATATGAACTATCACATGGCTTGCGTAATATGAACTATCACATGGCTTCCATAATATGAACTATCACATGGCTTCAATAATATGAACTATCACATGGCTTCCATAATATGAACTATCACATGGCTTCCATAATATGAACTATCACATGGCTTCCATAATATGAACTATCACATGGCTTCCATAATATGAACTATCACATGGCTTCCATAATATGAACTATCACATGGCTTCCATAATATGAACTATCACATGGCTTCCATAATATGAACTATCACATGGCTTCCATAATATGAACTATCACATGGCTTCCATAATATGAACTATCATGGCTTCCGTAATATGAACTATCACATGGCTTCCATAATATAAACTATCACATGGCTTCCATAATATAAACTATCACAAGGCTTCCATAATATGAACTATCACATGGCTTCCATAATATGAACTATCATGGCTTCCGTAATATGAACTATCACATGGCTTCCATAATATGAACTATCATGGCTTCCATAATATGAACTATCACATGGCTTCCATAATATAAACTATCACATGGCTTCCATAATATGAACTATCACATGGCTTCCATAATATGAACTATCATGGCTTCCGTAATATGAACTATCACATGGCTTCCATAATATAAACTATCACATGGCTTCCATAATATGAACTATCACATGGCTTCCATAATATGAACTATCATGGCTTCCGTAATATGAACTATCACATGGCTTCCGTAATATGAACTATCACATGGCTTCCATAATATGAACTATCACATGGATTCCATAATATGAACTATCACATGGCTTCCATAATATGAACTATCACATGGCTTCCATAATATGAACTATCACATGGCTTCCATAATATGAACTATCACATGGCTTCCATAATATGAACTATCATGGCTTCCGTAATATGAACTATCACATGGCTTCCATAATATGAACTATCACATGGCTTCCATAATATGAAACCCTTTAAAGTGTCAATCAGCAGTTGAAACAATAACAAAGCGTTTACCCCACCACTGTTTCAGTAAATAGCTGAGGGATAGGCCTAGAGAAATGTAACCACTCAAATTCATAGACAGAGGTATGGATGCAAGGACTGACCATTCATGATGTAAAACAAATATAGTTTTAACCATGTTTTGACGCTACACAGTGTTCCTTTTTCATTTATTTTGTTTACAAAGATTGAAATATAACAAGTTCATATTTTGTGTTCTGATATGGTAGGAATCAGTGGGCATATAATATTCATTTATACGTCCCCAAATCGATGTAGCAATTGCAGACTTCCCCTATAACTTAGCTACTTTCCTTACTTACTTTACAAGACATAACAGAAGTCCCAGGCCTGAGGCCTCTCATCTAATCAGACATCTGCAGTACTTCTCTGTGTGTCAGAAAAGGTTGACTTATTTCAACCCGACACAATCCGAGAGAGAGAGAGAGAGAGAGGGAGAGAGAGAGAGAGAGAGAGAGAGAGAGGGAGAGGGAGAGAGAGGGAGGGAGAGAGTGTGACAGAGGCATTCAGCGAGAAAGAGGGAGATAGAGGGGAAGAGAGGCATAGATTGAGAGAGAGATAGACAGTGGAATGAAATTAATTTATTTTGAAGAAGAGGATAGGGAGAATAACCGGCAGAGAGAGAAAGAGGCAACAAACAGAGAGAGAGAGATGGATAAACTGAATGAGAGAGAAAACAATCATCTTTGTCGAATGGCCATCTGTTTGCCATAGCCTCAGCAATAAAACAGGGCCCTTTAAACAACAAACGAGGCAGTTCCGAGGAGGACACCACCCATTAGAGCCCTCTGATTGATTGTCAACGCCGGCCTGCTCTTGGCCCGCTCTCTCCGAAGCCGGCCCGACGTACGCAACATTACCTGAACATATTATGATACTCCATTGGCCCCTAACGAGTTAAATTGACGGGAATGAATCCTGGGGCTGACAAATCTGAGGGGGCCTAGCTTTGGCTGTTGTTGTTGGGAAAGGAAGAAGATATGGAAAGAGGAGGATGCTGTGTGTGTGTGTGTGTGTGTGTGTGTGTGTGTGTGTGTGTGTGTGTGTGTGTGTACTCTTGTGTTCTCTCATGTGTATGCATACTGTAGGCACTCTGCACGAATCGACCCAAAACCCGAATTGCCCGAGTCCACGACGCGGCTCGCCATGGGATTTTCATTCCACCAACAGGTATCAGAGGACCCGCGTTCAGCGGTCTATGTTTAATAATCATAACCCAGTACGAGGTCGACGCCCTTATTTGTCTTTTTAAAAGCTTTTTTCCCCGTCCACTTTTAACAATGTGGCTTTGTCAGGGTCCGCTTCCGACAGATCAATGCCTAATTGGATTTCCTACAACCTTCAATGGACGACCCGCGTTTAAAAATTAACGCTGCAGAACTAGAGAAATAATAATCATGATACAACGACTACGCTGCCGAGCTCGGTTATTACACACCTTAGGGGGCTGGAGGAACGACACGGCCCATAGTGTTACTATTGATTTATATCCCACACACGACTTCAGATGAATGGTGCTCGGGCCACGATTCAGCTGGGGAAACAGGGAAAAAAAGCTTCTGAACTGGACGACTTCACTGTGGTTTCAAACTTCAGGGTTTGCAGGGACAAGCTATGTTTCTGGGGAGGTTGTTTTTCTGTGTTCTCCCTCTTCATCTCACTGAGCTGTTCTAGTTACTTTTTGATCTGTCTTGTCCTGTCAACATTCCTCAATGCTCCTGTCCTGTTAACATTCCTCAATGCTCCTGTCCTGTTAACATTCCTCAATGCTCCTGTCCTGTCAACATTCCTCAATGCTCCTGTCCTGTTAACATTCCTCAATGCTCCTGTCCTGTTAATTTCCTCAATGCTCCTGTCTTGTTAACATTCCTCAATGCTCCTGTCCTGTTAACATTCCTCAATGCTCCTGTCCTGTTAACATTCCTCAATGCTTCTGTCCTGTTAACATTCCTCAATTCTCCTGTCCTGTTAACATTCCTCAATGCTCCTGTCCTGTTAACATTCCTCAATGCTCCTGTCCTGTTAACATTCCTCAATGCTCCTGTCCTGTTAACATTCCTCAATGCTCCTGTCCTGTTAATTTCCTCAATGCTCCTGTCCTGTCAACATTCCTCAGTGCTCCTGTCCTGTTAACATTCCTCAATGCTCCTGTCCTGTCAACATTCCTCAATGCTCCTGTCCTGTTAACATTCCTCAATGCTCCTGTCCTGTTAACATTCCTCAATGCTCCTGTCCTGTTAACATTCCTCAATGCTTCTGTCCTGTTAACATTCCTCAATGCTCCTGTCCTGTCAACATTCCTCAATGCTCCTGTCCTGTTAACGTTCCTCAATGCTCCTGTCCTGTTAACATTCCTCAATGCTCTTGTCCTGTCAATTTCCTCAAACCTCCGGTCCTGTTAACTTCCTCAATACTCCAGTCTTGTCCTGTTAACTTCCTCAATGCTCCTGTCTTGTCCTGTTAATGTTCCAAATATGCCTATCCTGTTAAAACCTCTTAAAGATCTCTAGAGATCGGTGTCCCACCCTCGGGACAGTTGAGCTAATGTGCGCTAATGTGATTAGCATGACATTGTAAGTAACAAGAACATTTCCCAGGACATAGACATATCTTATATGGACAGAAAGCTTAAATTCTTGTTAATCTAACTGCACTGTCTAATTTACAGTAGCTATTAGAATGAAAACATATCATTATATTGTTTGAGGAGAGTGCACACTTTTGAAAATGTATATATTGACCAATTAGGCATATTTGGGCAGACTTGAGACAACATTTTGAACAGAAATGCAATGGTTCATTGGATCAGATAAAACTGCACATACACTGCTGCCATCTAGCGGCCAAAATTTAAATTGCGCCTAGAGTCCTAACTCAGATTATGGCCTTTCTCTTGCATTTCAAAAAATAATGGAAGAAAAAAAATATATCCTTGCTTCAGGTCTTGAGCTACAGACAGTTCAATTTGGGTATGTCACTTCAGGCGAAAATTGAAAAAAAGGGTCCGATCCCTTCCTCAATTCTCCTGTCTTATCCAGGCTTCCATAATATGAACTACCACATGGCTTTCCTGTTAACACATAGGCTTTCCTGTTAACTGGTCCAACCTGCAGCCTGTGTCCTCTGGTCTAACCTGCAGCCTGTGTCCTCTGGTCTAACCTGCAGACTGTGTCCTCTGGTCTAACCTGCAGACTGTGTCCTCTGGTCTAACCTGCAGACTGTGTCCTCTGGTCTAACCTGCAGACTGTGTCCTCTGGTCTAACCTGCAGACTGTGTCCTCTGGTCTAACCTGCAGCCTGTGTCCTCTGCTTGTCCCTCTGTACTGTGATTACCTGCTCTGTCCTCCTCTATCTTCCTTCTGTTGATTTTTCTGGGCAGGAAGTCACGGTATCCTCTGCCCAGAGACTCCTCCTCCTGGGCCCCACTTCACAGGAGCTGTGACATCTTCAGCGTGAGACAATCAGCCCGATGTGATCGGTATCGATCTACCGCAGGGGGGAGGGAAAGTCGGCCGGTGGATGAGAGGAAAAAGGGAGGGAACAAAAGAAACATGAAAGGAAAGGATATCTGTCAGGGCCCCGGGAGAGGGTGGAGGTGGTCGAAGAGAGGAGAGGGGGATGAGAAGGAAAGAAGAAGGCCTCAGGCGTGATCGGATGTCCCTATCCCACGCAGGGATATCGCCCCGGCCGTTTGAAACACCCTTCTTTAATCAACTGCTAATCCGCGGTGGTGTAAAGGTAAACTCCCGACGTTCTTTCAGCGTTAATTAAACCTAACATGTCCTCCCCCGTGATGTCATCCTCAAGGTCGTCAACACGGACAGGGGAATACAGACCGGCTTTGTACCCTGACTGAGGGGTCCAGCCAGGCTGCGAGGACCCCTGGGTGCACAGATGCAGGGTGTGAGCTAATTTCTGTATGATTCCATGATGATTTAAACTGGTGACACACTGTTCATTAGCTCAAATGTGATTAATATTGGTCTCTATACTGCTAGAGATGGAATAGTAGTCGGTGAATATGTTATTTGGCAGACTGGGTTGATAAATTGTCTTGTAATATATACCATTAAACAGACTCTTTAATCCAAATTTAATTACAGTCACGCATGCACGCATTTTACATAGAGGTGGTCCTGGGAATCGAACACCCTACCCTGGCGTTGCAAGCACCATGGTTTACCAACTGAGCTATAGAAACCTTGTCTATAGACTGTGTTAAGATTCTTTAATTATCTCTTACACACACGCCCACCTGTTCCATCCCTACACTTTCCCTCGCTCTTGTTCCTCCTCGTTCCCTGTGGCACAAGGACAATGAGATGCAGTGTTGAAGTCCTAATGGCCATTAGTTTCCAGGTGGTTTGACCCGGCTCTCTGTGGCACCACATCAGCATGGTTATTGGCTGGGATAACTCCCCCTGGGTCTTAATGACTGCTACCATCCATTTATCTTTTAGTCAAAGACCAAGGCTGTAGCTTTAAGAAGAAACACACGTCAGGGCTTGTGGAAATACATGTATAGACAGACAGATGGATGGACAGATGTCCATGCACACACACACTCCCTCCTATTGCCGAGTTAGTTTTACCCCTACCTACATGTACATATTACCTCAACTACCTCATACCCCTGCACATTGACTCGGTACCGGTACCCCTGCACATTGATTCGCTACCGGTACCCCTGCACATTGACTCTCTACCGGTACCCCTGCACATTGACTCGCTACCGGTACCCCTGCACATTGACTCTCTACCGGTACCCCTGCACATTGACTCAGTACCGGTACCCCCTCACATTGACTCGGTACCGGTACCCCCGCACATTGACTCGCTACCGGTACCCCTGCACATTGACTCGGTACCGGTACCCCTGCACATTGACTCGCTACCGGTACCCCTGCACATTGACTCAGTACCGGTGCCCCCGCACATTGACTCGGTACCGGTACCCCCGCACATTGACTCGCTACCGGTACCCCTGCACATTGACTCGCTACCGGTACCCCCGCACATTGACTCGGTACCGGTACCCCCGCACATTGACTCGGTACCGGTACTCCCGCACATTGACTCGGTACCGGTACTCCCGCACATTGACTCGGTACCAGTACTCCCGCACATTGACTCGGTACCGTTACTCCCGCACATTGACTCGGTACCGGTACTCCCGCACATTGACTCGCTACCGGTACCCCTGCACATTGACTCAGTACCGGTACCCCTGCATAGTGACTCAGTACTGGTACTCCCGCACATTGACTCGGTACCGTTACTCCCGCACATTGACTCGGTACCAGTACTCCCGCACATTGACTCGCTACCGGTACCCCTGCACATTGACTCGGTACAGGTACCCCTGCATAGTGACTCAGTACTGGTACCCTTTATATAGCCTCGTTGTTGTTATTTATTGTGCTACTATTTTCTTTACCTTAAAACTCTGTGTTTTTGGGAAAGGACTCGTGAGTAAAGCATTTCACTGTAAAGTATACACCTTTTGTATTCCACACGTGACAAATAAAATTTGATTTGACACACACACACACACACACACACACACACACACACACACACACACACACACACACACACACAGCTGTAACCCTCATGTGCTGGAGAAGAATCCCTTCTCCCTTTGACCAACAGAAAGGAGACAGCGAAAAGACGGACTGGAGTAGCGAGAGCAGCAGGCCACAACCTTTATCTCCCTCCATAGCAGACAGAGAGACAGACGGACTGGAGTAGTGAGAGCAACAGGCCACAACCTTTATCTCCCTCCATAGCAGACAGAGAGACAGACGGACTGGAGTAGCGAGAGCAGCAGGCCACAACCTTTATCTCCCTCCATAGCAGACAGAGACACAGACGGACTGGAGTAGCGAGAGCAGCAGGGACACAACCTTTATCTCCCTCCATAGCAGACAGAGAGACAGACGGACTGGAGTAGCGAGAGCAGCAGGCCACAACCTTTATCTCCCTCCATAGCAGACAGAGAGACAGACGGACTGGAGTAGCGAGAGCAGCAGGGACACAACCTTTATCTCCCTCCATAGCAGACAGAGACAGAGAAAGACAGAGAAAGACGGGTTGTGATCTTCAGTGGAGGAGGGCTGAGAGATCTTAGCTCATTTAGCGGAAAGGAAATGAGAAAGCATTCTGCAGTGAAGTCCAGGCCACAGGTTTTGTTACACACTGTGGGGGTCAGCGGGGTTCACATGTAAGGTCAAATAAAGGTCAAGGGCCATCTTGCTTTCTCTGTACGTTCCGCGAAAGGCTTGCCGACAGCGTATCTGTTTCTGAGAAAGATTTAATGCTGAATGGATGTGACTTTTTTCTCTTCTTCATCATCTCCTGCTACTTTCTCCCTCTCTCACTAGCATCGTCATTCCTGCAGAGAAAAAATGTTTAGATAAATCACACACTTTCTCTCAGACACACACTCACATGCACGCATGCACTAGGGTTTAAGAGCGGGAACCGCTATTTCCCGGCCAAACCCTATAGTTTCCGGGGATAAATAATGGCGAGGAACTGGTATATTATGATCAATTATTTCTATGAACAGCATGACGTGAAATGGAACTGGTAAATTATATACAATGTCTAAATATATATATATACAGTGGGGAGAACAAGTATTTGATACACTGCAGACTTTGCAGGTTTTCCTACTTACAAACCATGTAGAGGTCTGTAATTTAACAGGAAACGTATGATCTCTGTAATTGCAAACAAAGGTTTCTGTACCAAATATTAAGTTCTGCTTTTCTGATGTATCAAATACTTATGTCATGTAATAAAATTCCAATTAATTACTTAAAAATCATACAGTGATTTTCTGGATTTTTGTTTTAGATTCCGTCTCTCACAGTTGAAGTGTACCTATGATAAAAATTACAGACCTCTACATGCTTTGTAAGTAGGAAAACCTGCAAAATCGGCAGTGTATCAAATACTTGTTTTCCCCACTGTATATATAAATAGAAAGGTAGTAGAGAGAGAGAGGTAGTTTCACTTGCTTTGGCAATGTAAACATATGTTTCCCATGCCAATAAAGCCCTTTGAATTTCATTGAGAGAGAGAGAGAGGAGGGGAGAGAAGAGAGAGAATGGTGAGAGAAGAGAGAGAGAGAGGGAGGGAGAGAGAGAGAGAGAGAGAGAGAGAGAGAGAGTGAGAGATACTGAGATACTGAGAGATAATGAGAGATAGTGAGAGATAGTGAGAGAGAGAGAGATGGGGACAGGAAGTGAAGAATGGCCAGTAGTGTCCAGACAGACAGAGCGTGGTAGGATGGAAGGAAGGAGGGAGGGAGGCTGTTAGATTATCTCTCTCTGTGCAGACCTCCCTCTGCTCTGATTAAGATCAGACACGTCAGCACTCTGGACCTGATGGATCCCCAACATTAACCCACCCTCCCTCTGCTCTGTGTGTGTGTGTGTGTGTGTGTGCATTTAATGGTGTGCCCTCAATTACCTGAGGGGGTATTGGTGTGAGCATGAGAACATGTGTGTGTGTGTATGTGTGTTTCAAGCCGAGCCTCCTCCATTACCTCAGGTCAGAACAAAGACCCAGGCGTGGCTAGGGGGGGATCAGTGATGGAGTTCAGCGGATAAGCAGTGTGTGTGTGTGTGTGTGTGTGTGTAGCAGTGGGCTCAGGTGCTAGCCTCTCGTAATGACTAGAGCTGAGCACACAGGTTTGTAGAAGAGCACCGTACAGCATATTCTGGCCCCAGGACACAGCTGGGAGATATAGGATAGTACAGCACACACACATTGGCATGCGTACAAACGCACAACATTATTTCACTCATACCAAACTGTTATATAAGAAATGCCTTCCCACACACTGCAGACAAATCTCTAGTCCGGTCAGGATGTCAGGAGAACCAATGGGTAATTCCACGCATTAGAAAGTAACCTCACATCCTTCCCCCGACTAGGAAATGAAGACAATTGATTGGTGACAACATTGCCATGCCAACGGCGGAACAAGTGGAAATGTAATCCCAGCGTGAAACCCCCAAACGACCCTGCAGGATTTGCATTCCCCAAATTGAAGTCCGACCTCCCCATTTACAGCCAAGCTGTCACTTCAAACAAAAAAATTAAAACAATATTTTTTGTATCCTTTTTAACATTTGTCAAGTGTTTAATTTAAATCTTCCTTTGATAGCCTTTCGGGTGACATTGAAACTCAATAAATAATCATGAAGCAATCATAACAACACATAGCCTATTCATCATATCGCTAATAAGTACCTAAAATAGGCAATTAACACTTTGATGAACTCTAACTTATTTGTGCCACGTCATCTGCAACCAGATTCAGATCTCATTATTAATCTCATGGTGTTAGTCTATGGAGTCTTCACTGACATGGTGCTAGTCTATGGAGTCTTCACTGACATGGTGCTAGTCTATGGAGTCTTCACTGACATGGTGTTAGTCTATGGAGTCTTCACTGACATGGTGCTAGTCTATGGAGTCTTCACTGACATGGTGCTAGTCTATGGAGTCTTCACTGACATGGTGTTAGTCTATGGAGTCTTCACTGACATGGTGCTAGTCTATGGAGTCTTCACTGACATGGTGCTAGTCTATGGAGTCTTCACTGACATGGTGCTAGTCTATGGAGTCTTCACTGACATGGTGCTAGTCTATGGAGTCTTCACTGACATGGTGCTAGTCTATGGAGTCTTCACTGACATGGTGCTAGTCTATGGAGTCTTCACTGACATGGTGCTAGTCTATGGAGTCTTCACTGACATGGTGTTAGTCTATGGAGTCTTCACTGACATGGTGTTAGTCTATGGAGTCTTCACTGACATGGTGTTAGTCTATGGAGTCTTCACTGACATGGTGCTAGTCTATGGAGTCTTCACTGACATGGTGTTAGTCTATGGAGTCTTCACTGACATGGTGTTAGTCTATGGAGTCTTCACTGACATGGTGCTAGTCTATGGAGTCTTCACTGACATGGTGCTAGTCTATGGAGTCTTCACTGACATGGTGCTAATCTATGGAGTCTTCACTGACATGGTGCTAGTCTATGGAGTCTTCACTGACATGGTGTTAGTCTATGGAGTCTTCACTGACATGGTGCTAGTCTATGGAGTCTTCACTGACATGGTGCTAGTCTATGGAGTCTTCACTGACATGGTGCTAGTCTATGGAGTCTTCACTGACATGGTGCTAGTCTATGGAGTCTTCAGTGACATGGTGTTAGTCTATGGAGTCTTCACTGACATGGTGCTAGTCTATGGAGTCTTCACTGACATGGTGCTAGTCTATGGAGTCTTCACTGACATGGTGCTAGTCTATGGAGTCTTCACTGACATGGTGCTAGTCTATGGAGTCTTCACTGACATGGTGCGTTGAAGTGAATGTCATTGATACTCCCGTCAGATTCACATATTGCTGTTTTATGTTCATTTGATCTGATAATCAAATTGTCTCCGAGTTACAGATTACGACTTCGATGACCAGATTGCGTGTAGAATACAATAGAAAGAATATCTAAGAGTATAAAGTAGAATATTATAGATTAACATAGAATAGAACAGAAATTGTAAGTTGAATCGTCAAATCACATTCCATCACATAAACCCCGGCCACTCCAGCCCATGCTAATGCTTGCCCATGCCAACCAAGGATAACCGATCCAAAATAGATCTCCATTGTGGCTCAGGGCTGTCATGCATCCATGTTTAATGTCTCGCCGACACGCCAAAGAATCTTCGCCTGACTCGTCGAGGGGGTCCTAAACTAGTGTGATGTCACCATCAAAGAGTTGGCTTTGAAGAATCACCCGCTACATTTAGTGTGCAGCGCGGCCAAATCTACAAGCGCCACTAAACAGTGTTCTGAAATCCACACAGAAACCGTGTCTGAACAGCTTTGATCTACGTGGATCGACGTCAAACTATGGCTCACTGGGGATTCACATAGAGCAAGACTGTGTATTGATGCCACCCTATAGCATGTAAGGATAGCTAGAGGAATAACGCTTTCGTAATAGCAGCAGCAATAGTACCGTTCAAAAGAGATGCTTGGTTATTCTGTCATCCAGGCCGGTTACTGCTTCAAACACTCAGACTACTGATATCAAAAACACTGTGGCAAGCTGCAGCTTCAGAGCACCATTGTCAGTTCCTGCACCATTGTCAGTCACCCCCCCCCCCCCCCCACCTCCCCTCCCCCAGGTAATGAAGAGGTGAGCCTATATCTGTCCGAGGGGGATCCGTCTTTTATGTGTTTTCTGCTGCTCGCCTATTGATCTGTTTGTTCGAAGACAGAAGAGGAAAAGTTAAGGAGAGGAGGAGGAGATGTGCAGACAAGGGGAAAGGTGACTTGTACATGAAAATAGACCTGGAAGAGAGAGAGAGAGCGAGCGACGAGAGCGAGGGAGGGAACGACAGAGGGAATTCATTAAGTTAATATTGTAAATTAATCACTTCATTCCCAAAGTATGCTTTGGCAATATCTACATTGTTTTGTCATGCCTAAAAAGCTATTTTAATTTAATTGAGAAAGAGAGAGTGAGGCAGAAGAAATGAAAAACAGTACTATAGTGTTAGGTATGTGGTTATCGAGCTCTCTCTCTGTCGCTCTCTCTCTCTGTCTCTCTCTGTCGCTCTCTCTCTCTGTCGCTCTCTCTCTCTGTGTGTCTCTCTCTCTGTGTCTCTCTCTGTTGCTCTCTCTGTCACTCTCTCTCTGTCGCTCTCTCTCTGTCTCTATGTACAGGGGGGAACGCGGCCCATTAGTCAGCACACGTTGACATTTATCACTTTGAGGGATTTCACTGATATCTGGAGGATATTGGGAGCCATAGTGGGAATAACACCTCGGAAAATGCATCTGCAGAATTTGATTTGGGACCAGGAATGCCGGCGGCCTATGGGAATGGCTGGGGGCCTCGCGAAAAACCTGCACGTCTCTGTGTCTCTCTCTCTCTCTCTCTCTCTCTCTCTCTCTCTCTCTCTCTCTCTCTCTCTCTCTCTCTCTCTCTCTCTCTCTCTCTCTCACTCTCTCTCTCTCTCTCTCACTCTCTCTCTCACTCTCTCACTCACTCACTCACGCTCACACAAACACACTCGCTCTCGCCCTTTTATTTGGTAGAAACTAAACCCCTTCCGGCGTATTATAGCTTATTTTGAAGTCGCGGGCAGATTTGATTGTAGGAAGCCATTATGAAAACAGACGGGGTAGAAAATCAGCAATTGGCAGGCGGGGTAGAAAATCAGCAATTGGCAGGCGGGGTCACCTCATCCAAACTGATTTGCATATATATTATTATGGGCGGTCCCAGGGGCCCCGGGGCATGCTGGGTATATTACAGACTAGGCCGCCCCCCTGACCACCTCGCGCCAAATTGAGTTGAAAAGACAAATAGATGAAAAACAAGTAAACAGATCCACAACTTTTGACAGGTTTGTTTATCTGTCAGAGCATTGGATGGAAATATTCATGGTGATGTATCTCAAATAGCATCCTTGTCCTATTTAGAGCACTACGTTTACCATAGAGCTCTGGGCAAAAATAATACACAAATAGCATCCTTGTCCTATATAGAGCACTACGTTTACCATAGAGCTCTGGGCAAAAATAATACACAAATAGCATCCTTTTCCTATATAGTGCACTACGTTTACCATAGAGCTCTGGGCAAAAATAATACACAAATAGGGTGCCATTTTGGGCGCCGCCCTCAATTTCGGTACGCCCCCGCTCTCTCCCCATCCAGGATTTCCATAGGCTCCATTTCACACGCCGGCCACTTTCACAGCTGGGTTTCTGTCAGAGTAAGAGAAGGCTGTTTACCTGTGCCTTGAGCCACGACGAATGGTCTATCTAAAGCCATTAACATATTCACATTAACATGTGATTTGATCTGGCTTTTTGTCCCGCTAAGAGTCATCTACAGTCATGTTTAGCCACTAATGAACCATTGGGTTCCCCTTCCGCCTGATCACTGAATGTTTTTCAATTGACCCATCTATCAAGTGAGAAAACCCTTCCTCCCCAAGCCTCGTCACGTCTCCATGAGGACATGATATAGTTCCCTAGCAACATCCTTACTCAGTGAAGATACTCTATCTGCTCAGCATGATTTAGGTTGGAGCAGAAACCTGCATAATCACTTAGGCTACAATCGAGGCCTAATGTTGAGCAAACTGAGCATTTCCCGATGCTCTTATGAAACCACTCTTAGATAACTTGTATGGTAACACATTGAGGTTTACATGACATAAACGTGACATAAACCTGACATAAACATGACATAGCCTTGACAAGATCCCAAACAACCAGCGTGGGTAACATTCACATGCATTTCCCCTCTAGCCCTCTAGGGGCACTATGGTCACCTCACCTCGGTGAAGTTCATGACCTTCAAGAACCAGATGGTGAACTTTTCAACACTCGTGTAGCATTGCGCGGGTCAAACTACACCTCTGCTGTCTTCAACCAAGATCTCAGCGATCACTGCCTCATTGCCTGCATCCGTAATGGGTCAGCGGTCAAACGACCTCCTCTCATCACTGTAAAACTCTCCCTGAAACACTTCAGCGAGCAGGCCTTTCTAATCGACCTGGCCGGGGTATCCTGGAAGGATATTGACCTCATCCCGTCAGTAGAGGATGCCTGGATATTTTTTAAAAATGCCTTCCTAACCATCTTAAATAAACATGCCCCATTCAAGAAATTTAGAACCAGGAACAGATATAGCCCTTGGTTCTCCCCAGACCTGACTGCCCTTAACCAACACAAAAACATCCTATGGCGTTCTGCATTAGCATCGAACAGCCCCCGTGATATGCAGCTGTTCAGGGAAGCTAGAAACCATTATACACAGGCAGTTAGAAAAGCCAAGGCTAGCTTTTTCAAGCAGAAATTTGCTTCTTGCAACACTAACTCAAAAAAGTTCTGGGACACTGTAAAGTCCATGGAGAATAAGAACACCTCCTCCCAGCTGCCCACTGCACTGAAGATAGGAAACACTGTCACCACTGATAAATCCACCATAATTGAACATTTCAATAAGCATTTTTCTACTGCTGGCCATGCTTTCCACCTGGCTACTCCTACCCCTGTCAACAGCACTGCACCCCCAACAGCAACTCGCCCAAGCCTTCCCCATTTCTCCTTCTCCCAAATCCATTCAGCTGATGTTCTGAAAGAGCTGCAAAATCTGGACCCCTACAAATCAGCCGGGCTAGACAATCTGGACCCTTTCTTTCTAAAATTATCTGCCGAAATTGTTGCCACCCCTATTACTAGCCTGTTCAACCTCTCTTTCGTGTCGTCTGAGATTCCCAAAGATTGGAAAGCAGCTGCGGTCATCCCCCTCTTCAAAGGGGGGGACACTCTTGACCCAAACTGCTACAGACCTATATCTATCCTACCATGCCTTTCTAAGGTCTTCGAAAGCCAAGTCAACAAACAGATTACCGACCATTTTGAATCTCACCATACCTTCTCTGCTATGCAATCTGGTTTCAGAGCTGGTCATGGGTGCACCTCAGCCACGCTCAAGGTCCTAAACGATATCTTAACCGCCATCGATAAGAAACATTACTGTGCAGCCGTATTCATTGATCTGGCCAAGGCTTTCGACTCTGTCAATCACCACATCCTCATCGGCAGACTCAACAGCCTTGGTTTCTCAAATGATTGCCTCGCCTGGTTCACCAACTACTTCTCTGATAGAGTTCAGTGTGTCAAATCGGAGGGTCTGTTGTCCGGACCTCTGGCAGTCTCTATGGGGGTGCCACAGGGTTCAATTCTTGGACCGACTCTCTTCTCTGTATACATCAATGAGGTCGCTCTTGCTGCTGGTGAGTCTCTGATCCACCTCTACGCAGACGACACCATTCTGTATACTTCCGGCCCTTCTTTGGACACTGTGTTAACAACCCTCCAGGCAAGCTTCAATGCCATACAACTCTCCTTCCGTGGCCTCCAATTGCTCTTAAATACAAGTAAAACTAAATGCATGCTCTTCAACCGATCGCTACCTGCACCTACCCGTCTGTCCAACATCACTACTCTGGACGGCTCTGACTTAGAATACGTGGACAACTACAAATACTTAGGTGTCTGGTTAGACTGTAAACTCTCCTTCCAGACCCATATCAAACATCTCCAATCCAAAGTTAAATCTAGAATTGGCTTCCTATTTCGCAACAAAGCATCCTTCACTCATGCTGCCAAACATACCCTTGTAAAACTGACCATCCTACCAATCCTCGACTTTGGCGATGTAATTTACAAAATAGCCTCCAATACCCTACTCAACAAATTGGATGCAGTCTATCACAGTGCAATCCGTTTTGTCACCAAAGCCCCATATACTACCCACCATTGCGACCTGTACGCTCTCGTTGGCTGGCCCTCGCTTCATACTCGTCGCCAAACCCACTGGCTCCATGTCATCTACAAGACCCTGCTAGGTAAAGTCCCCCCTTATCTCAGCTCGCTGGTCACCATAGCATCTCCCACCTGTAGCACACGCTCCAGCAGGTTTATCTCTCTAGTCACCCCCAAAACCAATTCTTTCTTTGGCCGCCTCTCTTTCCAGTTCTCTGCTGCCAATGACTGGAACGAACTACAAAAATCTCTGAAACTGGAAACACTTATCTCCCTCACTAGCTTTAAGCACCAACTGTCAGAGCAGCTCACAGATTACTGCACCTGTACATAGCCCACCTATAATTTAGCCCTATCAACTACCTCTTTCCCAACTGTATTTTATTTATTTATTTATTTTGCTCCTTTGCACCCCATTATTTTTATTTCTACTTTGCACATTCTTCCATTGCAAAACTACCATTCCAGTGTTTTACTTGCTATATTGTATTTACCTTGCCACCAAGGCCTTTTTTGCCTTTACCTCCCTTCTCACCTCATTTGCTCACATTGTATATAGACTTGTTTATACTTTATTATTGACTGTATGTTTGTTTTACTCCATGTGTAACTCTGTGTTGTTGTATCTGTCGAACTGCTTTGCTTTATCTTGGCCAGGTCGCAATTGTAAATGAGAACTTGTTCTCAACTTGCCTACCTGGTTAAATAAAGGTAAAATAAAAAAAAAAATTAAAAAAAACCACCAGCCTTACAATAAGCTACCTCTCAGCACACAGTCACACTTCCCCTCCAGACCTCCAGGGGGCACTATGGGTAACTCACCACGGTGAAGTTCATGACCTTGAGGATCCAGATGGTGAGCGCCAGGTTGACGATCATGGTGACCAGGAGCAGGAGGATGAAAAAGTAGAGGCAGCGCTTCCTCCAGCCGTAGATACCCACCGGGTAGGCCTGGGCACCTTGGTGTACCCGCTGGCTCAGGGTGTTGGGCTGGGCCGCGAGGATGTACTGCTCCTGGGTCATCTGGAGGAGGAGGAGAGAACAGAAATAGGATTCAAACCCACAGTCTTCCAACTGATGAAGCACTCCTCTAACCTCTAGGCTGTCTGCTGCCCTCTGGAACTTCCAAGATGGAGATCAGGTGCAGTGAGAGGAGAGAGGGCAGAAATGGATGGGGGATGAGGGTAAAGACAGACAGAGGTGACAAAGAGATTAGGGATGTGAGGTTGGAGGTTAGCGGAGATGGGGGGAAGCAATGGAGTAGAAGGCGTGAGCAGGAAGAGGGAGACTGAGAGGTTAATGAGGGGAGAGGGGATGAGAGAAAGGGTTAGGACCAATGGGACATAGAAAGAGAGAACGGTTTAGGACCAATGGGACAGGGAAAGAGAGAAAGGGTTAGGACCAATGGGAAAGGGAAAGAGAGAAAGGGTTAGGACCAATGGGAAAGGGAAAGAGAGAAAGGGTTAGGACCAATGGGACAGGGAAAGAGAGAAAGGGTTAGGACCAATGGGACATGCAGAGAGAGAAAGGGTTAGGACCAATGGGACAGGGAAAGAGAGAAAGGGTTAGGACCAATGGGAAAGGGAAAGGGTTAGGACCAATGGGACATGCAGAGAGAGAAAGGGTTAGGACCAATGGGACAGGGAAAGAGAGAAAGGGTTAGGACCAATGGGACATAGAAAGAGAGAAAGGGTTAGGACCAATGGGACAGGGAAAGAGAGAAAGGGTTAGGACCAATGGGAAAGGGAAAGGGTTAGGACCAATGGGACAGGGAAAGAGAGAAAGGTTTAGGACCAATGGGAAAGGGAAAGGGTTAGGACCAATGGGACATGCAGAGAGAGAAAGGGTTAGGACCAATGGGACAGGGAAAGAGAGAAAGGTTTAGGACCAATGGGACATAGAAAGAGAGAAAGGGTTAGGACCAATGGGACAGGGAAAGAGAGAAAGGGTTAGGACCAATGGGAAAGGGAAAGGATTAGGACCAATGGGACATAGAAAGAGAGAAAGGTTTAGGACCAATGGGACATAGAAAGAGAGAAAGGGTTAGGACCAATGGGACAGGGAAAGAGAGAAAGGGTTAGGACCAATGGGACAGGGAAAGAGAGAAAGGTTTAGGACCAATGGGACATAGAAAGAGAGAAAGGGTTAGGACCAATGGGACAGGGAAAGAGAGAAAGGGTTAGGACCAATGGGACAGGGTAAGAGAGAAAGGTTTAGGACCAATGGGACATAGAAAGAGAGAAAGGGTTAGGACCAATGGGACAGGGAAAGAGAGAAAGGGTTAGGACCAATGGGAAAGGGAAAGGGTTAGGACCAATGGGACATAGAAAGAGAGAAAGGTTTAGGACCAATGGGACATAGAAAGAGAGAAAGAGTTAGGACCAATGGGACAGGGAAAGAGAGAAAGGGTTAGGACCAATGGGACAGGGAAAGAGAGAAAGGGTTAGGACCAATGGGACAGGGAAAGGGTTAGGACCAATGGGACATAGAAAGAGAGAAAGGGTTAGGACCAATGGGACAGGGAAAGAGAGAAAGGTTTAGGACCAATGGGACAGGGAAAGGGTTAGGACCAATGGGACAGGGAAAGAGAGAAAGGTTTAGGACCAATGGGACATAGAAAGAGAGAAAGGGTTAGGACCAATGGGACAGGGAAAGGGTTAGGACCAATGGGACAGGGAAAGAGAGAAAGGTTTAGGACCAATGGGACATAGAAAGAGAGAAAGGTTTAGGACCAATGGGACAGGGAAAGAGAGAAAGGGTTAGGACCAATGGGACAGGGCAAGAGAGAACGGTTTAGGACCAATGGGACAGGGAAAGAGAGAAAGGGTTAGGACCAATAGGACAGGGAAAGAGAGAAAGGTTTAGGACCAATGGGACAGGGAAAGAGAGAAAGGGTTAGGACCAATGGGACAGGGAAAGAGAGGATGGGAGGCAAGAAAGAGGGGTCAAGGTTAGAGAGAGAGTGAAGGAAAGGAGAGGAGATGGATGAAGTGAGACGGAAAGAGGAAGAAGGCGACAGAGGAAAGGAGGAAGAGAAGGTCAAAGAGAGGAGAGGAGGGATGGGGGAGAAGCAGAGGGAGATAGAAAGAATGGACAGATGACGGAGAGAGAGAGAAAGACAGAGAGAGATGCTATTTGGCCCTAAACAGAGAGTACACAGTGGCACTGTGACTGACCCAAACTTAAGGAAAGCTTTGACTATGTACAGACTCGTGAGACTAGTGAGACTAGCCTTGCTATTGAGAAAGGCCACCGTAGGCAGACCTGGCTCTCAAGAGAAGACAGGCTTTGTGCACACTGCCCAAAAAATGAGGTGGAAACTGAGCTGCACCTCCTAACCTCCTGCCCAATGTATGACCATATTAGAGAGACATATTTCCCTCAGATTACACAGATACACAAAGAATTCAAAAACAAACGCGATTTTGATAAACTCTCATATCTACTGGGTGAAATACCACAGTGTGCCATCACAGCAGCAAGATTTGTGACCTGTTGCCACAAGAAAAGGGCAACCAGTGAAGAACAAACACCATTGTAAATACAACCCATATTTATGTTTATTTATTTTCCCTTTTGTACATTAACCATTTGTACATCGTTACCACACTGTATATATACATAATATGACATTTGTAATGTCTTCATTGTTTTGAAACTTCTGAATGTGTAATGCTTACTGTTAATTTGTATTGTTTATTTCACTTTTGTATATTATCTACCTCACTTGCTTTGGCAATGTTAACACGTTTCCCATGCCAAAACAGCCCCTTGAATTGAATTGAATTGAGCGAGAGACAGAGAGAGAGAGAGACAGAGAGAAGGAGAGAGAGAGACAGAGCGAGAGACAGAGTGAGAGACAGAGCGAGAGACAGAGCGAGAGACAGAGCGAGAGAGAGAGAGAGAGATAGCGAGAGCGAGAGAGAGAGACTGAGACAGAGCGAGAAACAGAGCGAGAGACCGAGAGAGAGAGAGAGAGAGAGAGATAGCGAGAGCGAGAGACTGAGACAGAGCGAGAAACAGAGCGAGAGACCGAGAGAGAGAGAGAGAGAGAGAGAGAGAGAGAGAGAGAGAAAGAGAGACAGAGAGCAGTGGATAGAGCAGAGATAGAGAAGACCGGTGGTGTCGAAGGAAGGAAGAAAGCGAGGGAGGGAGGGAGGGAGGGAGGGAGGAAGGGAGGGAGGGAGGGAGAGAGGGAGGGAGGGAGGGAGGGAAGATGAGAACGGAGAAAGAGAGTACGAAGGAGAGCGGGAGAGTGAAGATAAGAAAGACAGGAGAGAAAAGCCATTCGTTCTACTGCTTGAAGAGCTGAGGATAGGAAAGATACCACTCTGCCAGGCCTCTGGTATCTCCCTGTAGATCTCTAGTCTATATTGCTGGGCCCTGCCTGGATTCTCACTAAAGTCTAACCGGGAACTATAGAATCCATTCGACACATCAGCGAATGCCCATTACCCACAAGCCCATAGAAAATGACACGGTGACGTATTGAATTAGCAATAGTGTTCGGCAGCGGTGTTCTGCTATTGGAGATTGCAGACATTCTCCCTGGCATTTTCACTGCTTGCCCAACTTGATTGTTTGTGTAAACAGCATGACTGTATTCTACCATTCAGAATGCTGTGTTAGAAGTCCAAAATGTCACCGCTATTTCCTTTTAGTGCCTATGGGCCTTGGACTAAAGTAGTGCACTAAAGAGGGAATAGGGTTCTATTTGGGACGGAAACATTGCCTGGGCTCAACAGGTCAGAGCTGCTTCATAGCCCCGGGACTTCATGTGGCTATAAATATCTAATGAGCAACGCATTAGAAGTGAAGAAACATTACTTCTCATTCCCACCACCTCCTCCCTCAATCTGTCTCTCTCTCTATTTCCTCTCACTGTTTGTTGCCACATATGTTCCTTTTCTCATTTCTCGTCCTTTTTCTGAACGTCCCTAAATGTGACCGCATCTCTCCTCTCCTTCTCTTTCCTGCTCTCCCTCTTTACCTCACTCCTCTCTCTATCCATCTCTCCTCTCCCTCTCTTTCCTGCTCTCCCTCTTTACCTCACTCCTCTCTCTATCCATCTCTCCTCTCCCCTCTCTTTCCTGCACTCCCTCTTTACCTCACTCCTCTCTCTATCCGTCTTTCCCTCTCCTTCTCTCTTTCTTTCTATTCATTTCTCTCTCCTTTCCCTCTTAGTCTATCATTCCTTTCCCATCCATCTCTCTAGCTCTCTCTCCATTTCTTCATCTCCCTGTTACGCTCTCTATCACACTATCCATCTTTTACACCTCTCTCTCTCCATCCATTTCTCCATCCCCCTGTTACGCTCTCTATCACACTATCCATCTTTTACACCTCTCTCTCTCCATCCATTTCTCCATCCCCCTCTCCCTCTCCCTCTACGCTACCTGTATGCCTCTCAACCCCTCCACCACCAATCCCATGTAGTCTCAATACATTTCTCAAATTGAACTGACAAGGAGCGATCCATCACGCCTGGGTCTCCCCGCCTGAGGCTTTCCAACGGAGCCGCAACGTGACTTTATTAACGCCTTAACAGCCAAACGCCTCTGCTGTCGCGGCAACCCAGGCGCCGCCGCAATCCAATCAGCCCGATAGCGTCCTGTGCTGCATCACCACATTTTAGCAACCATTCAAGGCGGGAAGGCTTTAGAGAGGAAAGTAGGGGGGAAAGAAATGGGAAAACTCACAGAGAGTGAGGTTGGTTGTTTGTTTTGAGGCGGTGGTGGAGGGGGAATTTCCCAGAATTCCCTGGGTAGAGATATATGGAGGGAACGGGATGGAAAGGAAAAGGGAAGAGATGGAGGAATGGCTCAGCTGTAAACCATTGATGTGGGAAGGAGAGGTGAGTTATATTGGTGAGGTATAGTTGAAGAGGTGTGGAGAGGTCTGGGTTAAAGGCACACAGATGACTCATAGAGAGACTAATGTTAAGGGTAATGATACTACATCGTCAGTCAGATACCTGCAGGAGGCGTGTGTGTGTACCTGCCTGCCTGCGTTCATGTGTGTGTGTGTGTGTGTGTGTGTGTACCTGCCTGCCTGCGTTCATGTGTGTGTGTGTGTGTGTGTGTGTACCTGCCTGCCTGCATTCATGTGTGTGTGTGTGTGTACCTGCCTGCGTTCATGTGTGTGTGCGCGTGCACGTGCGCGACGCGTGTGCGTGTGTGTGTGTAATGACTCATGCCTCAGTCAGAGAGGAGTAGTGAAGGCATCAAGGGACAGGAAGTGATCCAGCCAGCCAAGATGTAATGCTATTTTCTCTTCCTGCAGATTGCCCTATTGAATCCCATTCCCCAAATGGAAACACATCTCCTCTGATACAATGACTCAGAGTACAGGTGATTGAAGGTGTGTAAGAAAACACTTGATGCATCCTAAATAGCACCCTATTCCCTACATGGTGCACTTTAAAGGGAATACAGTGCTATTTGGGACACCGACACAGCTCATCAGAGAACTGGGAGGGAGATAATGGTGTTGGGAGGGGCAAGTGACTTTTCCTTGTTAAAGACAGGAAAAGAGGACGGAGAAGAGAAAGTTTTGACTAGCTTGTATATGTGGTTGTTTTATCTATCTTAGTTGAATGCACTGACTAAGTCTCTCTGGATAAGAGCGTCTGCTAAATTACCAAAATGTCAATGTACCTGTTAAAGACGCAGTCCGGGATCTTAAGCTCAACAAATTCGTAAAAAAATATAATTTGATTCGTAACATATCATACGAATTGCAAAACATTATTATTTGACAGTTCTTAGGAGGACGTAACATATCAAATTAAATGGATGACGTAGTACACATTTGGATGACGTAGTACACAATTGCATGACGTAGTACACAATTGCATGATGTAGTACACAATTGCATGACGTAGTACACAATTGCATGATGTAGTACACAATTGGATGACGTAGTACACATTTGCATGACGTAGTACACATTTGCATGACGTAGTACACAATTGCATGATGTAGTACACAATTGGATGACGTAGTACACATTTGCATGACGTAGTACACAATTGCATGATGTAGTACACAATTGGATGACGTAGTACACATTTGGATGACGTAGTACACATTTGGATGACGTAGTACACATTTGGATGACGTAGTACACATTTGGATGACGTAGTACACATTTGGATGACGTAGTACACATTTGGATGACGTAGTACACATTTGCATGACGTAGTACACAGAAAGCGGGGACCCGTTTTGGACTGAGGCTTTCAAAACTACTGGCTGGAATAATACAAATGTTCTGGAGCGTTACTTTAAAAACTGACAAAGGGATGACCAATGTTGTTCTTTGAAAGATTGTCGTCTTTTGCGGTCTTTCGTATCGTGTACGACCTGCCTAACAGACATCGGGTTGTATGGTCGAGAGGAAAAGTCATATGTTAACTTCCCTGACTAGCGCACTCGTCCTGTCACACCAGACATGTCAATTATGTAACATGTTTCCTCAATCGATACGGCTTTCAACTTGCTTCCATTTCACGCAATGACATTCGGCAGAGTTTGAGCACACACGGTAAGTCACATTAAACAAATCAATACATCTTTTAAAAGGTCACAGCAGTTGCTGCTGTAACTCAACTTACGGTAGAGCGGCAGACAGTGCAGATCTGTGGCTAATTCAACTTTGCCGTCACAAGAGTGGGTGTGTGTGCGTGTTTGTGTGCGTGCTTGTGTGTGTGTGTGTGTGCAAAAGGTACACATGTAGGATCTTAATTTGATCAAACTGTTGTCGAAGGAAATACAAACTTGTAGTGTATTTGAGTTTAAAAAGACGTCTAAAGTTTGTAATTTCCACTTTAAAATGTCCGACTTGGGGCCTCCCGAGTGACACAGTGGTCTAAGGCACTGCATCCCCAACGGGCGGGTGCAGAAAAGGGGTGTTTGGCGGAACATGTTTCGGAGGACACGTCTCGACCTTCACCTCTCCCGAGCCCGTTGGGGAGTTGCAGCGATGACACAAGATCAAAATTGGATCGCAATTGGATATCACGAAAAAGGGGGTAAAGTATATAGGAAAAATAAATAAATCCTCAAACAAACTCACTTCAGCATCTGTTATCTGACTGAAAAGAAGCAGTGTCTCCTTCCCAAGATTCCCTGATGAACCTCCCCTGTGGTAGGTTTCTAGGTGTGTACTGTACTGTCCTATGTAATCACCGTCATTTTCATATCCAATTAACACCTCAAACAAGGTCTAAGGCAGGAGGAAGTTGGCCAGGGAAACTTGGGAAGGAGGACACTGCTTCTTTACAGTCAGATAACGGATGCTGAAGAGAATTGGTTTGATGATTTTAAAAGGAGGGAGACGGAACTGGTTGTCGAGGAAAGTAGGCTACGTCTCACTGTGAGTAAGTGTGTGTTTGTGAGAAGCTTCTAAATAATAATGCAGCTGCTATGTGTGTGTGTGTGCACGCGCGCTTGGGGGGGGGGGGGGGGGGGGGTTGTTAAGGTTAGGTTTTCGTGTTAAGACTAGGGTCAAGGTTAGGATTAGGGTAAGGGTTAGGTTTAGGGGTTAGGGAAAATAGGATTTTGAATGGAACTGAATTGTCTGTTCCCACAAGGTTAGTTATACAAGGTTGTGTGTGTGTGTGTGTGTGTGTGTGTGTGCGTGCGTGTGTGTAATTAATGTCCATTAATTATAAGTCAAACAATAATTCACAGTTCCTGTTGCTGCAGGATTATTTTCCTGCTGTGAGAAACGGTTCAATTTAAGATCAGATACTATTGACAACTTCTCACTTTTTCTCTCCCTGCATCCCCGTCCATCCCCTCCCCCACCCCCTCGCTCCACATCAGATGTTTGAGAAAATCAAACCTCCTAGGCTGAAGTAGCCCTGCACAGGCTATCATCAAACAAACTCACTTCAGCATCCGTTATCTGACTGAAAAGAAGCAGTGTCTCCTTCCCAAGTTTCCCTGATGAACCTTCCCTGTGGTAGGTTTCTAAGTGTGTACTGTACTATGTACTGTGTAATCACTCTCATTTCCATATCCAATTAACGCCTTAAACAAGGTTTAAGGCAGTTGGTAGTTGGCCAGGGAAACTGTTACATCTGCGCCTGCCACGCCCTCTACTGCTCATCTTGTGTCTCCCTAACCTGCCGCCACTCCCACAGTGCTCTCTCCCTTTTCCTCTTTGTGTGTGTGTGTGTGTGTGTGATTGTGTGGGCGGACACAGGTGTGCTGGAGGCGGAGCAGATCCCCACCAGCTGCAATCTGCTCCATAATCAAGACCTCTACAACTACTCAGCCTTGCCACTTCCACGCTGCCAGATTGTAATCTTTGCTCAGTCAGTCTCCATTTTTGTAGCTGTTACTTCCTGCTTAGATCCTGTTTTCGTGTTGTCTGTTTTCCTGTGCTTGACGCTGTTTTCCTCTTCTGCTCTGACTCTGGTCCGTTTCTCCAGTCCCACGTCTCGTCAGTCATGCTACACTGTCCTGGACCCCCCCACTCCACTGCATCCTTGGATTCCTCTCAGGACCTGCTTACCCAGTCCCAACTCCCCTCGCCCCAGCCTCAGGACCTGCTTACCCAGTCCCAACTCCCCTCGCCCCAGCCTCAGGACCTGCTTACCCAGTCCCAACCCCTCTCGCTCCAGCCCCAGCCTCCGCACCTGGTTTCCTGCAACCCGCCCGAGCTTCCCCTGACCTGCACTCCATCTTCCCTCTGTGTTTCAATAAATACCTTGGTTACCTCATCCCAGTCTCCTCATCTGAGTCTGCTCTTGGGTTCACCTGCTCCGCTCCGTGTGACAGAAACTTGGGAAGGAGGACACTGCTTCTTTACAGTCAGATAACGGATGCTGAAGAGAATTGGTTTGATGATTTTAAAAGGAGGGAGACGGAACTGGTTGTCGAGGAAAGTAGGCTACGTCTCACTGTGTGTAAGTGTGTGTTTGTGAGGCGCTTATAAATAATAATGTAGCTGGTGTGTGTGTGTGTGTGTGTGTGTGTGTGTGTGTGTGTGTGGGGATCACGGGGAGAAGATGTAATACAATGTGTTTGCCTGAATCCTCGTGGCCCCGTGAAACTGATAAACAGCCCTGATTCTAGACTCATTATCTGAGAATTTTTCACGACTGAGTACTGCACAGTTAAGGATTACATGACTCAATGCTCACCAGGCTCACATTCTCCATGTCTTTAACAGTGTGAGGAACAGCTGTGTGTGTGTGTTTGTTTTCTGTCACACATGATATCACACCAGATTGTAATCATGGAACTATTACACACCATACAAGCTATAAAAACAGACATTACTGCAGGGCAGGAGAGGGAAATATTTAGGTGTCTAAGATCACTAAACATTGAGAAATTGGCAATTTTAGGCCCTTTTAAGACCTACACATCTCCTGCAATTAGTATTATTATTTTAACCTTTATTTAACTAGGCATGTCAGTTAACCTCTACGGGATCGGTAGTCTTGATACAACATTTTGAACAGATATGCAATGGTTCATTGGATCATCCTAAAACGTTGCATATAAACTGCTGCCATCTGGTGGCCAAAATCTAAATAGCGTCTGTGCTGGAATAATACTCTATGACCTTTCTCTTGCATTTCAAAGATGATGGTACAAAAAAAACTAATTTTTGTTTCTTTGTATTATCTTTTACCAGATCTAATGTGTTATTTCTCTCACATTAATTTCACATTTCAACAAACTTCAAAGAGTTTCCTTTCAAATGGTATTAAGAATATGCATATCCTTGCTTCAGGTCCGGAACTACAAGCAGTTAGATTTAGATGTCATTTTAGGCGAAAATTGTAAAAAAAATAATAAAAAGGGTCCAATCCTTTAAGAAAAAAATTCTTATTTACAATGACGGTCTACACCAGCCAAACCCAGACGATGCTGGGCCAATTGTGCACCACCCTATGGGACTCACAATCACAGCCACTTGTGATACAGCCTGGATTCGAACCAGGCTTGTATCACTGTAGTCTGTAGTGACACCTCAAGCACTGAGATGCAGTGACCAAGACCTCTGCGCCACTCGGGAACCCACTGCAAGACCTTATGATCCGTATATTGTACATGATAGACAACATCTTGGTGTTATTAAACTCCATAGTGTGCTCTAACGTCTAGAATATGTCTAGACTCTGAAATACAAATGTTCACAATCATTTATTCAACATCTAAATATTCATATGAATATCTCAAAACGACCCTTTTTCATTGTGTTCATTTTAAGACATATTGTTTGGAACAATAAACTCTACAAGTACATCCCATTTCCAGAGTTCTGATCAATGTTATGAGCACCACCAACGCAGTGAATGGATTCCAACTCCTGCTGCTAGTCATTTGCTGAATATCAATGTCTATGTACACAGTAAAATGGGTCATGTCATTAAAAGTACCAGAGAACCACCCTGGAAGTTTGATGTGTTTCAAGAGTATTTTGTTCCAAACCACGTCTTAAAATAAGATAAATCAAAATGGGTAAATATTCATATTCATATTTATATTATTGAATAAATGAACGTGAATGTGTAAGTCAGAGTCTGGACATATTCCATCAGTTAGATCACATTATAAAGAGTATGATGACACCATGATGTTGTCTGTATCTGTCTAGGTGAGATGTCTAGGTCTAACAAGGGCCTAAAGTGGCTACTTTCATCATGATTTTCAAAAAATAAATGTATTGTGATACAAATGTAAAAAGCATGTTAAACATTCTTTCACCCAATGAAGTGTCTATGTGAGAATTCCCAGAACAATCTGAGATGCCAGAAATATTTCCCGCTGGGCTGGCGTGGAATGACCCTGCAGTGGACAGTTCTTTACTTCTGATAAAGACTTAGAACACTACACACAACACATATTTGTATTCATTTCTACTGCATTTAACACTTTTGTCTAAAGCGACTTACAGTAATGTGTGCATACATTAGATACAGTGGTGGCCACAGCCAGGAATCAAAACCATAATTCTGGCATTGCATGTCACACTCTTCCAACTGAGCCAACCAGGACCTCACTGAGCCACTCCTAGATAAACATTCCTATGTTGTGTGTGTGTGTGTGTGTGTGTGTGTGTGTGTGTGTGCGTGTGTGTGTGTGTGTGTGCACGCTTTTGTGTGTGTGGTTGTGTGTGTGTCCGGTCCGGTGATTTTGACCTGCCAGCCTATCTCCCTGTGCGGTCAACCGCCCAGTAATCCTTCAGATTTAGTGCGGCCAGGCGAGCTCCAGTGTTTGTCGTGAACACACAGAAACACACAGCGAGAGATGATGTTAAACTACAGCACCTAAACCCATACAGTATCTAGGGCCCCTGGGTACCTTGTTTTGCAGAACTACACATTGGAATCTGACAGAGGGTCAAACTAATAACCCAAGCTTCCAAGCTTGCAAACTTGGTCTGTGTTCCAAATGGCACACTATTCCCTGTGTAGTCCACAAGTAGTGCACTATATAGGCCATAGGGTGGCATTTGGGACAAGAGGTTTCCCCCCTCTAGTTTGTCAGAAAAGTAGTGGACCCTTAACCCAGTGGGCCCTATACCCTATTACTTATACCCTGCTACCTGCCTGTGTACGGCCAAGACCACTTTAATGTTTACAGTATTTTGAAAATGTTTCTTGATAGGATCTCATGTACGGCAAAGACCACATTTAACTTCACAAATTCCTTGTATAATTATTTGATGTTTTATGAATCTTAGAAATTATGTATAGTGCTTCTCTGGGTATTTTTTTGCGTAATTTCTTTCCTTATTGCCTGTCTGTGTTCGTTGGGGAGGTATCCTGTTGTTTTAGGTTCTCTACCTGGGGATGGTAGGTAGTTAATTACAGATGTAGGATCTTCATTTGATCACCCTGTTGCAGGAGAACTTGCCCTCAATGCAGGAAATGTAAAACGTGTACAGTAGTTGAGGTTTAAAAAGGCTTCTGAAGTTTGTAATTTCCACTTTGAAATTTCAGACATGATTTTCCCTTACGAAAAAAGTTATCAAACCCTACAAAAAAAGTATATTAATTATAATCCACAAAATAATTCATATTTACTGTTGATGCATGATTATTTTCCTGCTGTGGCATACTGGCTCAAATTGAGATCCTACATCTGTGGTATGTGGTTTCAGAGCTGACAGGCAGGTATCCTGTTGTTTTAAACTATCTACCTGGGGATGGTAGTTAATTAGTATAATGTTTAAGACCTGATGGGAGTCAAGAAGGAGATAGGGTACAAGACAGATTAGTGACAGGCTCAATTAGAGAACACCCGATAGGATGTCAGGCCAGTCAGCCTAGCAGCATCCTGAAACCTGATTGACCAGGGGCGGACTGGGGCCAGAAATCAGCCCTGGCATTTTCTAGCACACCGGACCATTTAAATACTAGCCACATAAGGATCTTTCTGGGCAAAAAAAATATATTTTCGGATGACCCACTGGCCTAAAAATGATTGCCAACTGCACCAGTTAATAAAAGCCTGCCAGTCATCCAAGTCCACTACCTAAACCATCTAAGACCACTACATACACCATCTAAGTCCACTACCTACACCATCTGTCCACTACCTACACCATCTAAGTCCACTACCTACACCATCTAAGACCACTACCTACACCCTCTAAGTCCACTACCTACATCATCTAAGTCCACTACCTACACCATCTAAGTCCACTACCTACACCCTCTAAGTCCACTACCTACATCATCTAAGTCCACTACCTACACCATCTAAGTCCCCTAACTACACCCTCTAAGACCACTACCTACACCATCTGTCCACTACCTACACCATCCAAGTCCACTACCTACACCATCTGTCCACTACCTACACCATCCAAGTCCACTACCTACATCATCTAAGTCCACTACCTACACCATCTAAGTCCACTACCTACACCATCTAAGTCCACTACCTACACCCTCTAAGACCACTACCTACACCATCTGTCAACTACCTACACCATCCAAGTCCACTACCTACACCATCTAAGTCCACTACCTACATCATCTAAGTCCACTACCTACACCATCTAAGTCCACTACCTACACCCTCTAAATCCACTACCTACATCATCTAAGTCCACTACCTACACTATCTAAGTCCACTACCTACACCCTCTAAGACCACTACCTACACCATCTGTCCACTACCTACACCATCCAAGTCCACTACCGGACCATTTATATACTAGCCACATAAGGATCTTTCTGGGCAAAAAAAATATATTTTCGGATGACCCACTGGCCTAAAAATGATTGCCAACTGCACCAGTTAATAAAAGCCTGCCAGTCATCCAAGTCCACTACCTACACCATCTAAGACCACTACCTACACCATCTAAGTCCACTACCTACACCATCTAAGACCACTACCTACACCATCTAAGACCACTACCTACACCCTCTAAGTCCACTACCTACACCATCTGTCCACTACCTACACCATCTAAGTCCACTACCTACACCATCTAAGACCACTACCTACACCCTCTAAGTCCACTACCTACACCATCTAAGTCCACTACCTACACCATCTAAGTCCATTACCTACACCCTCTAAGTCCACTACCTACATCATCTAAGTCCACTACCTACACCATCTGTCCACTACCTACACCATCCAAGTCCACTACCTACACCATCTGTCAACTACCTACACCATCCAAGTCCACTACCTACACCCTCTAAGACCACTACCTACACCATCTGTCCACTACCTACACCATCCAAGTCCACTACCTACACCATCTAAGTCCACTACCTACACCATCCAAGTCCACTACCTACACCACCCAAGTCCACTACCTACATCATCCAAGTCCACTACATACACCATCTAAGACCACTACCTACACAATCTAAGTCCACTACATACACCATCCAAGTACACTACCTACACCATCTAAGTCCACTACCTACACCATCCAAGTCCACTACATACACCATCTAAGTCCACTACCTACACCATCCAAGTCCACTACCTACACCATCTGTCCACTACCTACACCATCCAAGTCCACTACCTACACCATCCAAGTCCACCACCTACACCATCTAAGACCACTACCTACACCATCTGTCCACTACCTACACCATCCAAGTACACTACCTACACCATCCAAGTCCACTACCTACACCATCTAAGTCCACAACCTACACCATCTGTCCACTACCTACACCATCCAAGTCCACTACCTACACCATCTGTCCACTACCTACACCATCCAAGTCCACTACCTACACCATCTGTCCACTACCTACACCATCCAAGTCCACCACCTACACCATCTAAGTCCACTACATACACCATCCAAATCCACCACCTACACCATCTAAGACCACTACCTACACCATCCAAGTCCACTACCTACACTATCTAAGTCCACTACCTACATCATCTAAGACCACTACCTACACCATCCAAGTCCACCACCTACACAATCTAAGACCACTACCTACACCATCTAAGTCCACTACCTACACCATCTAAGACCACTACCTTCACCCTCTAAGACCACTACCTACATCATATGTCCACTACCTACACCATCCAAGTCCACTACCTACACCATCTGTCCACTACCTACACCATCTGTCCACTACCTACACCATCCAAGTCCACTACCTACACCATCTAAGTCCACTACCTACATCATCTAAGTCCACTACCTACACCATCCAAGTCCACTACCTACATCATCTGTCCACTACCCACACCATCTAAGTCCACTACCTACACCATCTAAGTCCACTACCAACACCATCTAAGTCCACTACCTACACCATCTAAGACCACTACCTACACCCTCTAAGACCACTACCTACATCATATGTCCACTACCTACACCATCCAAGTCCACTACCTACACCATCTGTCCACTACCTACACCATCCAAGTCCACTACCTACACCATCTAAGTCCACTACCTACATCATCTAAGTCCACTACCTACACCATCCAAGTCCACTACCTACACCATCTAAGTCCACTACCTACACCATCCAAGTCCACTACCTACACCATCTAAGACCACTACCTACATCATCCAAGTCCACTACCTACACCATCTGTCCACTACCTACACCATCTGTCCACTACCTACACCACCCAAGTCCACTACCTACATCATCCAAGTCCACTACATTCACCATCTAAGACCACTACCTACACCATCTGTCCACTACCTACATCATCCAAGTCCACTAACTACACCATCTAAGACCACTACCTACATCATATGTCCACTACCTACACCATCCAAGTCCACTACCTACACCATCTGTCCACTACCTACACCATCCAAGTCCACTACCTACACCATCTAAGTCCACTACCTACATCATCTAAGTCCACTACCTACACCATCCAAGTCCACTACCTACACCATCCAAGTCCACTACCTACACCATCTAAGTCCACTACATACACCATCCAAGTCCACTACCTACACCATCTAAGTCCACTACATACACCATCCAAGTCCACTACCTACACCATCTAAGTCCACTACATACACCATCCAAATCCACCACCTACACCATCTAAGACCACTACCTACACCATCCAAGTCCACTACCTACACTATCTAAGTCCACTACCTACATCATCTAAGACCACTACCTACACCATCCAAGTCCACCACCTACACAATCTAAGACCACTACCTACACCATCTAAGTCCACTACCTACACCATCTAAGACCACTACCTTCACCCTCTAAGACCACTACCTACATCATATGTCCACTACCTACACCATCCAAGTCCACTACCTACACCATCTGTCCACTACCTACACCATCTGTCCACTACCTACACCATCCAAGTCCACTACCTACACCATCTAAGTCCACTACCTACATCATCTAAGTCCACTACCTACACCATCCAAGTCCACTACCTACATCATCTGTCCACTACCCACACCATCTAAGTCCACTACCTACACCATCTAAGTCCACTACCAACACCATCTAAGTCCACTACCTACACCATCTAAGACCACTACCTACACCCTCTAAGACCACTACCTACATCATATGTCCACTACCTACACCATCCAAGTCCACTACCTACACCATCTGTCCACTACCTACACCATCCAAGTCCACTACCTACACCATCTAAGTCCACTACCTACATCATCTAAGTCCACTACCTACACCATCCAAGTCCACTACCTACACCATCTAAGTCCACTACCTACACCATCCAAGTCCACTACCTACACCATCTAAGACCACTACCTACATCATCCAAGTCCACTACCTACACCATCTGTCCACTACCTACACCATCTGTCCACTACCTACACCACCCAAGTCCACTACCTACATCATCCAAGTCCACTACATTCACCATCTAAGACCACTACCTACACCATCTGTCCACTACCTACATCATCCAAGTCCACTAACTACACCATCTAAGACCACTACCTACATCATATGTCCACTACCTACACCATCCAAGTCCACTACCTACACCATCTGTCCACTACCTACACCATCCAAGTCCACTACCTACACCATCTAAGTCCACTACCTACATCATCTAAGTCCACTACCTACACCATCCAAGTCCACTACCTACACCATCCAAGTCCACTACCTACACCATCTAAGTCCACTACATACACCATCCAAGTCCACTACCTACACCATCTAAGTCCACTACATACACCATCCAAGTCCACTACCTACACCATCCAAGTCCACTACCTACACCACCCAAGTCCACTACATTCACCATCTAAGTCCACTACCTACACCATCTAAGTCCACTACATACACCATCTGTCCACTACCTACACCATCTAAGTCCACTACCTACACCATCCAAGTCCACTACCTACACCACCCAAGTCCACTACCTACACCACCCAAGTCCACTACATTCACCATCTAAGTCCACTACCTACACCATCTAAGTCCACTACTTACACCATCTAAGTCCACTACCTACATCATCTGTCCACTACATACACCATCTAAGTCCACTACCTACACCATCTAAGTCCACTACCTACACCATCTAAGACCACTACTTACACCATCTAAGTCCACTACCTACATCATCTGTCCACTACATACACCATCTAAGTCCACTACCTACACCATCTAAGTCCACTACCTACACCATCTAAGTCCACTACTTACACCATCTAAGTCCACTACCTACATCATCTGTCCACTACATACACCATCTGTCCACTACCTACACCATCTAAGTCCACTACCTACACCATCCAAGTCCACTACCTACACCACCCAAGTCCACTACCTACACCACCCAAGTCCACTACATTCACCATCTAAGTCCACTACCTACACCATCTAAGTCCACTACTTACACCATCTAAGTCCACTACCTACATCATCTGTCCACTACATACACCATCTAAGTCCACTACCTACACCATCTAAGTCCACTACCTACACCATCTAAGACCACTACTTACACCATCTAAGTCCACTACCTACATCATCTGTCCACTACCTACACCATCTAAGTCCACTACCTACACCATCTAAGTCCACTACCTACACCATCTAAGTCCACTACCTACATCATCTGTCCACTACATACACCATCTAAGTCCACTACCTACACCATCTAAGTCCACTACATACACCATCTGTCCACTACCTACACCATCTGTCCACTACCTACACCATCCAAGTCCACTACCTACACCATCTAAGTCCACTACCTACACCATCCAAGTCCACTACCTACACCACCCAAGTCCACTACCTACATCATCCAAGTCCACTACCTACACCATCTAAGACCACTACCTACACCATCTAAGTCCACTACCTACACCATCTGTCCACTACCTACACCCTCTAAGTCCACTACCTACACCATCTGTCCACTACCTACACCATCCAAGTCCACTACATACACAATCTAAGTCCACTACCTACATCATCTAAGTCCACTACCTACACCATCTAAGTCCACTACCTACACCATCTGTCCACTACCTACACCATCCAAGTCCACTACATACACAATCTAAGTCCACTACCTACATCATCTAAGTCCACTACCTACACCATCTAAGTCCACTACCTACACCATCCAAGTCCACCACCTACACCATCTAAGACCACTACCTACACCATCTGTCCACTACCTACACCATCCAAGTACACTACCTACACCATCCAAGTCCACTACCTACACCATCTAAGTCCACTACCTACACCATCTGTCCACTACCTACACCATCCAAGTCCACTACCTACACCATCTAAGTCCACTACCTACATCATCTAAGACCACTACCTACACCATCCAAGTCCACCACCTACACCATCTAAGACCACTACCTACACCATCTAAGTCCACTACCTACACCATCTAAGACCACTACCTACACCATCTGTCCACTACCTACACCATCTAAGTCCACTACCTACATCATATGTCCACTACCTACACCATCCAAGTCCACTACCTACACCATCTGTCCACTACCTACACCATCCAAGTCCACTACCTACATCATCTAAGTCCACTACCTACACCATCTGTCCACTACCTACACCATCCAAGTCCACTACCTACATCATCTAAGACCACTACCTACACCATCTAAGTCCACTCCCTACATCATATGTCCACTACCTACACCATCTAAGTCCACTACCTACATCATATGTCCACTACCTACACCATCTAAGACCACTACCTACACCCTCTAAGTCCACTACCTACACCATCTAAGACCACTACCTACACCCTCTAAGACCACTACCTACATCATATGTCCACTACCTACACCATCCAAGTCCACTACCTACACCATCTGTCCACTACCTACACCATCCAAGTCCACTACCTACACCATCTAAGTCCACTACCTACATCATCTAAGTCCACTACCTACACCATCCAAGTCCACTACCTACATCATCTGTCCACTACCTACACCATCTAAGTCCACTACCTACACCATCTAAGTCCACTACCTACACCATCTAAGTCCACTACCTACACCATCTAAGACCACTACCTACACCCTCTAAGACCACTACCTACATCATATGTCCACTACCTACACCATCCAAGTCCACTACCTACACCATCTGTCCACTACCTACACCATCCAAGTCCACTACCTACACCATCTAAGTCCACTACCTACATCATCTAAGTTCACTACCTACATCATCCAAGTCCACTACCTACACCATCTGTCCACTACCTACACCATCTGTCCACTACCTACACCACCCAAGTCCACTACCTACATCATCCAAGTCCACTACATTCACCATCTAAGACCACTACCTACACCATCTGTACACTACCTACATCATCCAAGTCCACTACCTACACCATCCAAGTCCACTACCTACACCATCCAAGTCCACTACCTACACCATCTGTCCACTACCTACACCATCCAAGTCCACTACCTACACCATCCAAGTCCACTACCTACACCATCTAAGTCCACTACATACACCATCCAAGTCCACTACCTACACCATCTAAGTCCACTACATACACCATCCAAGTCCACTACCTACACCATCCAAGTCCACTACCTACACCACCCAAGTCCACTACATTCACCATCTAAGTCCACTACCTACACCATCTAAGTCCACTACATACACCATCTGTCCACTACCTACACCATCTAAGTCCACTACCTACACCATCCAAGTCCACTACCTACACCACCCAAGTCCACTACCTACACCACCCAAGTCCACTACATTCACCATCTAAGTCCACTACCTACACCATCTAAGTCCACTACTTACACCATCTAAGTCCACTACCTACATCATCTGTCCACTACATACACCATCTAAGTCCACTACCTACACCATCTAAGTCCACTACCTACACCATCTAAGACCACTACTTACACCATCTAAGTCCACTACCTACATCATCTGTCCACTACATACACCATCTAAGTCCACTACCTACACCATCTAAGTCCACTACCTACACCATCTAAGTCCACTACTTACACCATCTAAGTCCACTACCTACATCATCTGTCCACTACATACACCATCTGTCCACTACCTACACCATCTAAGTCCACTACCTACACCATCCAAGTCCACTACCTACACCACCCAAGTCCACTACCTACACCACCCAAGTCCACTACATTCACCATCTAAGTCCACTACCTACACCATCTAAGTCCACTACCTACATCATCTGTCCACTACATACACCATCTAAGTCCACTACCTACACCATCTAAGTCCACTACCTACACCATCTAAGACCACTACTTACACCATCTAAGTCCACTACCTACATCATCTGTCCACTACATACACCATCTAAGTCCACTACCTACACCATCTAAGTCCACTACCTACACCATCTAAGTCCACTACTTACACCATCTAAGTCCACTACCTACATCATCTGTCCACTACATACACCATCTAAGTCCACTACCTACACCATCTAAGTCCACTACTTACACCATCTAAGTCCACTACCTACATCATCTGTCCACTACATACACCATCTAAGTCCACTACCTACACCATCTAAGTCCACTACATACACCATCTGTCCACTACCTACACCCTCTAAGTCCACTACCTACACCATCTGTCCACTACCTACACCATCCAAGTCCACTACCTACACCATCTAAGTCCACTACCTACACCATCCAAGTCCACTACCTACACCACCCAAGTCCACTACCTACATCATCCAAGTCCACTACCTACACCATCTAAGACCACTACCTACACCATCTAAGTCCACTACCTACACCATCTGTCCACTACCTACACCCTCTAAGTCCACTACCTACACCATCTGTCCACTACCTACACCATCCAAGTCCACTACATACACAATCTAAGTCCACTACCTACATCATCTAAGTCCACTACCTACACCATCTAAGTCCACTACCTACACCATCTGTCCACTACCTACACCCTCTAAGTCCACTACCTACACCATCTAAGTCCACTACCTACACCATCCAAGTCCACCACCTACACCATCTAAGACCACTACCTACACCATCTGTCCACTACCTACACCATCCAAGTACACTACCTACACCATCCAAGTCCACTACCTACACCATCTAAGTCCACTACCTACACCATCTGTCCACTACCTACACCATCCAAGTCCACTACCTACACCATCTAAGTCCACTACCTACATCATCTAAGACCACTATCTACATCATCTAAGTCCACTACCTACACCACCCAAGTCCACTACCTACATCATCTAAGACCACTATCTACATCATCTAAGTCCACTACCTACACCACCCAAGTCCACTACCTACACCATCCAAGTCCACTACATACACCATCCAAGTCCACTACCTACACCATCTGTCCACTACCTACACCATCCAAGTCCACTACCTACACCATCTAAGTCCACTACCTACATCATCTAAGACCACTACCTACACCATCCAAGTCCACCACCTACACCATCTAAGACCACTACCTACACCATCTAAGTCCACTACCTACACCATCTAAGACCACTACCTACACCATCTGTCCACTACCTACACCATCTAAGACCACTACCTACACCATCTAAGTCCACTACCTACATCATATGTCCACTACCTACACCATCCAAGTCCACTACCTACACCATCTGTCCACTACCTACACCATCCAAGTCCACTACCTACATCATCTAAGTCCACTACCTACACCATCTGTCCACTACCTACACCATCCAAGTCCACTACCTACATCATCTAAGACCACTACCTACACCATCTAAGTCCACTCCCTACATCATATGTCCACTACCTACACCATCTAAGTCCACTACCTACATCATATGTCCACTACCTACACCATCCAAGTCCACTACCTACACCATCTGTCCACTACCTACATCATCCAAGTCCACTACCTACACCATCTGTCCACTACCTACACCATCCAAGTCCACTACCTACATCATCTAAGTCCACTACCTACACCATCTAAGTCCACTACCTACACCACCCAAGTCCACTACCTACACCATCCAAGTCCACTACCTACACCATCCAAGTCCACTACCTACACCATCCAAGTCCACTACCTACACCATCCAAGTCCACCACCTACACCATCTAAGACCACTACCTACACCATCTAAGTCCACTACCTACACCATCCAAGTCCACTACCTACACCATCTAAGTCCACTACCTACACCATCCAAGTACATTACCTACACCATCCAAGTCCACTACCTACACCATCTAAGTCCACTACCTACACCATCCAAGTCCACTACCTACACCATCTAAGTCCACTACCTACACCATCTGTCCACTACCTACACCATCCAAGTCCACTACCTACACCATCTGTCCACTACCTACACCATCTAAGACCACTACCTACACCATCTGTCCACTACCTACACCATCCAAGTACACTACCTACACCATCCAAGTCCACTACCTACACCATCTAAGTCCACTACCTACACCATCTAAGTCCACTACCTACACCATCCAAGTACACTACCTACACCATCCAAGTCCACTACATACACCATCCAAGTCCACTACCTACACCATCTGTCCACTACCTACACCATCCAAGTCCACTACATACACCATCTAAGTCCACTACCTACACCATCTAAGTCCACTACCTACATCATCTAAGACCACTATCTACATCATCTAAGTCCACTACCTACACCACCCAAGTCCACTACCTACACCATCCAAGTCCACTACCTACACCATCCAAGTCCACTACCTACACCATCTGTCCACTACCTACACCATCCAAGTCCACTACATACACCATCCAAATCCACCACCTACACCATCTAAGACCACTACCTACACCATCTGTCCACTACCTACACCATCCAAGTCCACTACCTACACCATCTAAGTCCACTACCTACATCATCTAAGACCACTACCTACACCATCCAAGTCCACCACCTACACCATCTAAGACCACTACCTACACCATCTAAGTCCACTACCTACACCATCTAAGACCACTACCTACACCATCTAAGACCACTACCTACACCATCTAAGTCCACTACCTACATCATATGTCCACTACCTACACCATCCAAGTCCACTACCTACACCATCTATCCACTACCTACACCATCTAAGTCCACTACCTACACCATCTAAGACCACTACCTACACCATCTAAGTCCACTACCTACATCATATGTCCACTACCTACACCATCCAAGTCCACTACCTACACCATCTGTCCACTACCTACACCATCCAAGTCCACTACCTACACCATCTAAGTCCACTACCTACACCATCCAAGTCCACTACCTACATCATCTAAGTCCACTACCTACACCATCCAAGTCCACTACCTACACCACCCAAGTCCACTACCTACATCATCCAAGTCCACTACCTACACCATCCAAGTCCACCACCTACACCATCTAAGACCACTACCTACACCATCTGTCCACTACCTACACCATCCAAGTCCACTACCTACACCATCTAAGTCCACTACCTACACCATCCAAGTCCACCACCTACACCATCTAAGACCACTACCTACACCATCCAAGTACACTACCTACACCATCCAAGTCCACTACCTACACCATCTAAGTCCACTACCTACACCATCTGTCCACTACCTACACCATCCAAGTCCACTACCTACACCATCTGTCCACTACCTACACCATCTGTCCACTACCTACACCATCCAAGTCCACTACATACACCATCTAAGACGACTACCTACACCATCTAAGACCACTACCTACACCATCTGTCCACTACCTACACCATCTAAGACCACTACCTACACCATCTGTCCACTACCTACACCATCCAAGTACACTACCTACACCATCCAAGTACACTACCTACACCATCCAAGTCCACTACCTACACCATCTAAGTCCACTACCTACACCATCTAAGTCCACTACCTACACCATCCAAGTACACTACCTACACCATCCAAGTCCACTACCTACACCATCTAAGACCACTACCTACATCATATGTCCACTACCTACACCATCCAAGTCCACTACCTACACCATCCAAGTCCACTACCTACACCATCCAAGTCCACTACCTACACCATCCAAGTCCACTACCTACACCATCTAAGTCCACTACCTACACCATCTGTCCACTACCTACACCATCTAAGTCCACTACCTACACCATCTGTCCACTACCTACACCATCCAAGTCCACTACCTACACCATCTAAGTCCACTACCTACATCATCTAAGACCACTACCTACATCATCTAAGTCCACTACCTACACCACCTAAGTCCCCTACCTACACCCTCTAAGTCCACTACCTACATCATCTAAGACCACTATCTACATTATCTAAGTCCACTACCTACACCATCCAAGTCCACTACCTACACCATCTGTCCACTACCTACACCATCTAAGTCCACTACCTACACCACCCAAGTCCACTACCTACACCATCCAAGTCCACTACATACACCATCCAAGTCCACTACCTACACCATCTGTCCACTACCTACACCATCCAAGTCCACTACCTACATCATCTAAGACCACTACCTACACCATCCAAGTCCACTACCTACACCATCTAAGTCCACTACCTACATCATCTAAGACCACTATCTACATCATCTAAGTCCACTACCTACACCATCTAAGTCCACTACCTACACCATCTAAGTCCACTACCTACATCATCTAAGACCACTATCTACATCATCTAAGTCCACTACCTACACCATCTAAGTCCACTACCTACACCATCTGTCCACTACCTACAACAACACATCCTTCCGTCACATCCCTCAAACCCAACGGACCAACTCTGCCGGACCAGCAGAGCAGGTGTGTGTGTGGACCTAGTCCAGCCTGTCTTCTCCATTCTGGCCTCCTCCTAGGAGCTCATGTTGTGACTACAGATGCTCACAGCCCTCTTCACAACTCTCTCTCCCCTCTATTCGGTTTACTGGCAGATCACCTTCTGCTGACAAATCCTCCTCTCCTCTCCTCTCCTCTCCTCTCCTCTCCTCTCCTCTCCTCTCCTCTCCTCTCCTCTCCTCTCCTCTCCTCTCCTCTCCTCTCTGCCACCACGCTGTCTGTCTGGCATCACCACTTCACTGTTGCTTGTTGTTCTGTGGGGGTCTCTGTCTCTGGACAGAAAGAGGAGGATGGAAACACATAAATTCAGTGTTTGCATCCAAAATGTCAGCCTATTCCCTGTATAGTGCACTACTTTTGACTGGAGTGCTGTGAAATGCAGTTCTGGAGGCAGACACTCTTTTCCTTTCAAACCCATGAAGGAGGGTGATAACGTTTAGATGTTGGGAGAAATACGAGAATATTGGGGTGCAATCCTCGCCTTATTTATGCCAACGAGCGCTAGCATTGTTCCTCACAACATCCCTCCCTGGTGAGGCTTCCCCCTACAGGCCAGATAACAACATTACAGGCTGCCTGTAAGCGTTTTACTGTACTGTGTGGCTGTGTGCTAATGAAGCCAACATGGGAAGCGGTGACTAGGAACAGCTTTACTCCAGCGTGGCTCCATGCCTGTACATAGGTTTATTTATATACCAAAAGGTCAGGGATCAGTCTAAAGAAGTGCAGGAGGGAGTGAGAGGAGAGAAAGGTAATTCTCGGCTATGGCATATTAACTCGAGAAGGTAAGACATTTGTGATTGAGGGAAGGACGAGAAGATACAGTCATACTTTGTTATGAGATAACGTTGAATAGGCAGCACATGGGGCTTAGTGTGTGTGTATGTGCATGTTTGTGTGTGTGTCAGAGAGGTGATGGAAGTGTGTGTGTACTGTACGTGTGTGTGTGTGTGTGTGTGTGTGTGTGTGTGTGTGTGTACGTGTGTGTGTGTGTGTATGTGTGTGTGTGTGTGTGTGTGTGTGTGTGTGTGTGTGTGTAAATCTCTCACGGTGACAGAATCAGAACACCAGCTTTATGATGTTGCTCAGTGAGCTCTGATCTCTCTCTCTCTCTCTCTCTCTCTCTACTTCTCTTTTCATCCCACCTATCACCATTTCTCCCTCTCCCCTTCCCTCTCTCTTCCCCTCCCTGTCTTCCTCTCTCCCTCCCTGTGTTTTGTGTGTTTTATCCGTGCCTGCGTCACAAATGTCCCCCTAATTCCTATATAGTCCACTACTTTTGACCAGGTCCCATAGGGAATAGGCTGTTATACAGGGGATAGGGTGCCATGTAGGATTTATTTCATGGTGCAGTCTCTGACCATTCACTAACCCTCACTGATAGAGCTGTGTGTGTGTGTGTGTGTGTGTGTGTGTGTGTGTGTGTGTGTGTGCGTGTGTGTGTGTGTGTTAGATTTACACCCCACATGTCCCTTTATGCACTCTCATCTATCAGAGTGCCTGATGAATTTCTACACACTGAGAAGGAGGAGAGAGAGAGTCTCTCTCTAAACATATCCAAACTCTGTGACAATCAGCCCTGCCAAACCACTAGCTCATCACGTTCTCCCTCCATTTCCAACCAGCATCACCAGCTTCACTCCTCAGAACACCTCTTTTCTCCCTAATCTGTCAGTTTCTTTTCTACAAGACGCATGCTAAGTGATCATTCAAAAGTCTGCTCACGTGTACACTGGTGACCGATGGACCCTGCCGCCTTATCGACCGGCACAGGATTTACCTCTGTGTGTGTCAGAGAGAGAGAGAGAGAGAGAGAGAGAGAGAGAGAGAGAGTCTGTCTGTGTGGGTATGTTGTCTGTGTGTGTGTGTGTGTGTGTGTGTGTAAACCAGGGATTAGCTGACCTTATGTCAGTGTAATTGCCCCCTGCTGAAGGTGTGACGCTGATTGTGGGACAGTTATTCTCTCTTTATGTCCCTTTAGCAGAGAATCAATGTGGAGGCCCTTACCTTTCTCCTTCTCCACTACAATTGATGGGCTTTAATCAACGCCCTTTGTGTTCCGTTTTAGTAGTTTGTGTGTGTGTGCGTGCATGCATGTGTGTGCGCACTTGATTGTGTGCGATGTCAGAGATGCCAGAAGCATGATTCAGTCGATGTCACAATCCCCCTACCCACACACACACAGAACCACCCGTAGCTTTGCTCTAACAATCTCAAAATAGATAGTGTATAGTGTAGCAGTAACTAGATGGTAGTATGGCAGCACCTCAGGGCTAGGTTAGCTGCAGACGTCTGCCTAGCGGGTCCCTCTCCCTCCTCTCCCAGATGTCTATGGGGATTCATTTTGAAATGGCAGTGGGGCTGTTTAGGTGCAAATCCCATATCAGGGTACCTGGGTTTCATAACTCAAACCTCCAGGGAGGCTTTCTACACACACACACACACACACACACACACACAGACCGCCTAGCACCCATACCCCAAGGCCACCGCTAACGCAGCCATGCCAGCAAAAGCATTTACCTTTAAGTTATTTGCATAATTGATTTGCTTGATATAGACCTTGATGCGGGGCGAGTTACAACCTACCACCCTAACTCCATTGAAAGTGGATGGGAACTGAATATGTGTGTGTGTGTGTGTGTGTGTGTGTGTGTGTGTGTGCTAGTGTGTATGCATGTGATTGTGCTTGTGTGTGTGATGGGAACTCTGTGTCCTAGTCACACTGCTAGGGAGCCATCTCACTCAAGGGCATCCCAGTCACAATGGCTCTTATAGGTTTACAGCCGGCCCTGAGTTACGGCTACTGTGTACAGTACAGTGGTGGTGGTGCAGATAGGGCTGTCACAGCAGGGACACAGCACATCAACTACCATGTACAGGATGTCAGTAGTGTTAGCATATGTTAGCAACTGCATATTTCTGTTGAATGCATTCAGTTGTTCAACTGACTAGGTTTCCCCTTTCCCTTCCCTTCCCTTTCCCTGCATAGGGCCAATGGTTTCTTTTCTGGTCTTTCCCAAACCTTAACCCGTATCTAAACTTAACTGTTGACGTTTATCCCCCTCCTGGACAAACGTTGAATACTGAAGTCAAACCGGCAGATTTTTGTTGCACACACACTACAGACAACTGAAACACACAACGCAATGCGAACGCACACACACAAACAACACAAACACACACAACGCAAACACACACAAGGGTCTACCAAAAGTACTCATCATGCACCAGGTTCCCGGCGACCGTTGCCACGGCTACAGCAGAGATATGATCTATTTAATAATTACCCTCACGTTTGATCCACTCGTTAAAGGACAACACTAATGAAGGAATACAAGATGCGAGGGGCGACAGGGAGACGATGCAAATTACCCTTCACCCCTCTGGCCTCCAAACACGGACGGGGTGAGCAGGGCAGGTCGGGGTCCCAGACATTCTTTATCAGCGACATGATCTGACGAGGCGCCGCGTGGCGCCGTAATCAAATCAGCACCCTGCCGGTCAGAAAACGCGTCAGAATAACAACAAACTCATGAGATAGAAAGCCAAGAGAAAGTCGTTCTTTCAGACTCATAACAAGTCCTGTAGCAACAGCTCTGGAAGGATAATGCAATGCAGCACAGTTAAATATAGTGGACTGCATTTATTTACACACACACACACACACACACACACACACACACACACACACACACACACACACACACACACACACACACACACACACACACACACACACACACACACACACACACACCACAGGTGGTTGGAGGCACATGATGAGGACAGGGTCCTGGTAATGACTGGAGGGGAATTAGTGGAATGGTATCAAACACATCTAACCAATGGTTTCCATGGTTTCCATGGTTTCCAGGTGTTTGATGCCATTCCATTTGCTCCTTTCCAGACATTATTATGAGCCTCACCAGCCTCCTGTGACCCACACACTTAATGAAAAGCTGAGTCTATATCTGTTGTTATACAGTATGTATTTATATCTATGTGTCTGGCAGTATTACTGTAATAATATGTGTTCAGTGTGTATATGGCTCTACTGCAGTAGCAGGTCTGGCTGTATTACTGTAATACTATGTGTTCAGTGTGTATATGGCTCTACTGCAGTAGCAGGTCTGGCTGTATTACTGTAATACTATGTGTTCAGTGTTTATATGGCTCTACTGCAGTAGCAGGTCTAGCTGTATTACTGTAATACTATGTGTTCAGGGTGTATATGGCTCTACTGCAGTAGCAGGTCTGGCTGTATTACTGCAATACTATGTGTTCAGTGTGTATATGGCTCTACTGCAGTAGCAGGTCTGGCTGTATTACTGTAATACTATGTGTTCAGTGTTTATATGGCTCTACTGCAGTAGCAGGTCTGGCTGTATTACTGTAATACTATGTGTTCAGGGTGTATATGGCTCTACTGCAGTAGCAGGTCTGGCTGTATTACTGTAATACTATGTGTTCAGGGTGTATATGGCTCTACTGCAGTAGCAGGTCTGGCTGTATTACTGTAATACTATGTGTTCAGGGTGTATATGGTCCTACTGCAATAGCAGGCCTTGACCTGCTGTACTATTCTAAGTCAATCTAATGATGTCATCTTCACAGCTCTACCGTGGTTGAGGTCACCAGCACATACACACTCTCCTTCACCTCTCCTTTTCTCTAGCTGCCTCTGGCAAGTCACCAAATATCACTCACTACTTTCCCCACCTCTCTGTCTCTCACTCTGTTACGTTAGTCACACACACACAATCTTTATTATTTCAAGGTTGGAGACACCCATGGCCTGGCCTCAGGTAACCAGGTAGCATTAAAACACAGTACACCCCCCCCCCCCCCCTACACGCACACACACACACACACACACACACACACACACACACACACACACACACACACACACACAACTAAAGAAAAGGTGAATCAGTGTATACAAAATTCTATCCCTCCACCTCTCCATTTTTCCATCTCTCCATCCTTCCGTCCTTCCAACCTCCCATCCTTTCATCCCTCCCTTTTTCCATCATTCCATCCCTCCATCCATCCATCCCATCCCTCTACCCTCCACCCTTCCATCCCTCTATCCCTCCCTTTTTCCATCATTCCTTCCCTCCATCCCTCCTCTCCTTCCATCCCTCCATCTCCCTTCTTTCTCCTCCTGACTTGTGGGTTTAAATGGAGCAGCAGGACCTCGCCTGCCTCGACAGAACTCCCTCTTAGCACATGGTCTGTTCAGGTGAAAAATATATGTTTTTTCAACAGGCTTTAATCTGGGTCTTGTCTTGCCTCTCCTCTGAGTGTGGACCTGGTGGGAGGCCGGTGCTAACAATGTCCAACACCCAGTTGTCAAAATTGAACTTTCAATTAAAAGGACTCCCAGTAGTGAGGTCCAGGGAGGAGGACAGGGGGAGGGGAGGCCGCTAGGGTGAGAGAGGGGGCAGGGGGAGGGGTGGCCACTAGGGTTAGAGAGGGGGCAGGGGGAGGGGAGGCCACTAGGGTGAGAGAGGGGGCAAGGGGATGGGTGGCCACTAGGGTGAGAGAGGGGGCAGGGGGAGGGGAGGCCACTAGGGTGAGAGAGGGGGTAGGGGGAGGGGAGGCCACTAGGGTGAGAGAGGGGGTAGGGGGAGGGGAGGCCACTAGGGTGAGAGAGGGGGTAGGGGGAGGGGAGGCCACTAGGGTGAGAGAGGGGGTAGGGGGAGGGGAGGCCACTAGGGTGAGAGAGGGGGTAGGGGGAGGGGAGGCCACTAGGGTGAGAGAGGGGGCAGGGGGAGGAGAGGCCACTAGGGTGAGAGAGGGGGCAGGGGGAGGGGAGGCCACTAGGGTGAGAGAGGGGGCAGGGGGAGGAGAGGCCACTAGGGTGAGAGAGGGGTTAGGGGGAGGGGTGGCCACTAGGGTGAGAGAGGGGGCAGGGGGAGGGGTGGCCACTAGGGTTAGAGAGGGGGCAGGGGGAGGAGAGGCCACTAGGGTGAGAGAGGGGGTAGGGGGAGGGGTGGCCACTAGGGTGAGAGAGGGGGTAGGGGGAGGGGAGGCCACTAGGGTTAGAGAGGGGGCAGGAGGAGGGGGGTCTGTTAGTAGTACATATGCCTTGGGACAGTTAAATAATCACTTTCTATCACATTAATCTTACTGGCAGGCCCAGCATTGTGTCCGTGTGTATCTGTTTGTGTGTCACTATGACAGTAGCTTGTTGCTGTGCTGTTCTGGGAATGACACAATGTGTGTGGGTGTGTGTGTTTCCGCAAGTCGATGTGTGTGTGCACTCATGTGCATGAGTGATGAGCAATACCCAAATGCATCGGGGGTGCCAGAGTGTGAACTTGTGTGTGTGTTTCCATGCCAATGCGTGTTTGTGTCCATGCCAATGTGTGTGTGTATGTGTGTGTGTTTCCATGCCAATGCGTGTTTGTGTCCATGCCAATGTGTGTGTGTATGTGTGTGTGTTTCCATGCCCATGTGTGTGTGTGTATCCATGCCTGTGTGTGTGTGTGTGTGTGTGTGTGTGTGTGTTTCCATGCCCGTGTGTGTGTGTGTGTGTGTGTTTCCATGCCTGTGTGTGTGTGTGTGTGTGTGTGTGTGTGTGTGTGTGTGTGTGTGTGTGTGTTTTTCCATGCCAGTGTGTGTGGGCCTAAAAGGACACCAGATGCCCATATGAATATGTTACATATGAATATGTTCCTATGAAGGAGGAGACAGACAGATGACATTGACAGCTACTGATCAGGCCTGGTCCTCCATCCCCCTTTCCTGGCAGAGCCGCCCAGCAACAATAAAACAACCCCGTTTTCATCCTTCCCGACAGTGCCCTGTTTTGCGAGGCAATATCTTTTGACAGTAAAAGCGGCAGGTGTGTCCCAAATGCCACCCTATTCCCTACAGGCACACGACTTTTGACCAGAACCTATGGGCCCTGGTCAAAAGTAGTGCACTATATATTGAATAGGGACGCAGACCCGATCTACATACAAAGTTACATCTGGAGCACGATTTAACCAGAAATCAAGAAAAGGAGGAGGAATGAGGGAAAACGGCGTATTAAATAAGTCTCAAATGATGCAACTTCAAGGTCTTTCCATTGAGGGCAGGTGAATGTTAATGCTGGTTGGGCTCGCTAGAGAGACGATCAGTGAGGAACAATGGCCTCTAAGCAGGCCTTGATGAAGACATAATTGTATTAGTTAATATCGTGACCCCCGTCCCCTGAGTTGATCTGTACTACCCATTCATCCTCTTCTCCCCCAACTCACCATCCCTACCCTACCCACATGCAGAGGCCTTTGAAGCCCCAATGGCTTATCCCTGTCCAGGGGTCATTACAATACAATAGCTCATGGATATTAAAACTAACCATGCATGGAATAAATACAAAAACAAGCTCCTCAAGGACAAACTAGAGACACTACTTGCTGACTGCTACAAAGAGGGGAACGTTCATTTTCCACCAAGACCATCCCCTGGCATGGCACGGTGCTATAAAAGCACACTACCCCTATGTCAAGAGAGAGGGTATTGGCCCAGGGTGGAAACTCAGAATACTAGACATTGAGGAAATTGAAACAACCTCTGTCAACGTGTACTAGTCTGGGACAGTAATGGTGCAGGGCTTCCTCATGCAGTTCCAGCAGGACATTTTCCAGATCAAAGAGAGAGCACAGCAGGAAAAGCTCTCTCTCTGTGATGTCTCCCCCATCCTGAGTGAGGAGTGAGTCCGATCACACCTCTTCAAAATGTCCTGCAGACAACTATAGTCACCCCCCCCCCCAGCACTGAACAAACCTAGGTCCCACAATTGCACGGCTCCTCCATCATTTAGAGGGAAAAATTCACAGAGCTGGAGAGACATGGTGGAGCTCAGAGAACTAATCCACACAATCCAGACAGAACAAACCCACAAAACAGACCAGAACAACAACACCCCCCTAACAAGACCCGGAGGGCAGAAGGTGGAGATGGACGGCTGTCTGAGAGAGCTGGCTGTACTACGGACTGAGGTGAGAGAACTTAAAGAGGCACACATAGCACTGAAGGACGAGGTCAGAAAGCTGAGGTGTGACAGGGAGCAGAATACCCCCCAGACAAGCCAGTAGAACAGCTCAGCTCAGACCAAGACCAGAACCTCAACACCACAATGGGTGGAAATCTGTCCTTTGGTCTGATTAGTCCAAATTTGAGATTTTTGGTTCCAACTGCTGTGTCTTTGTGAGACGCGGAGTAGGTGAACGGATGTTCTCTGCATGTGTGGTTCCCACCGTGAAGCATGGAGGAGGAGGTGTGATGGTGTGGCGGTGCTTTGCTGGTGACACTGTCAGTGATTTATTTAGAATTCAAAGCACAATTAACCAGCATGGCTACCACAGCATACTGCAGTGAGCACTTAGTGGGACTATCATGTGTTGTTCAACAGGACAATGACCCAACACACCTTCAGGCTGTGTAAGGGCCATTTGACCAAGAAGGAGAGTGATGGAGTGCTGCATCAGATGACCTGGTCTCCACAGTCAACCGACCTCAACCCAATTGAGATAATTTGGGATGAGTCGGACCGCAGAGTGAAGGAAAAGCAGCCAACAAGTGCTCAACATATGTGGGAACTCCTTCAAGACTGTTGGAAAAGCATTCCAGGTGAAGCTGGTTGAGAGAATGCCAAGAGTGTGCAAAGCTGTCAACAAGGCAAAGCTGTCACCTGCCTTAGCCCTATCCTGCAACCTAAGAGGTATGTATCAGATGCTCAGATGCTCAATATACTCTGCTCACACCTAATGTGATGATCGGGCCCAAACCACACAAAAACAACACTAAACCCTATGGAACATAAAGCTTTTACAATCTCATCCTGGAATATACAAGGTATGAGGTCATCTGCCTTTGGCCTAAAGAGCAGGAACGCAGACTTCATCCAAGAAATCAGACATTGTCAACGTACAAGAAACATGGTGTAGAGGAGATGGACCCACTGGTTGCCCTCTAGGTTACAGAGAGCTGGTAGTCCCACTCCCTGAAACAGGGAAGAGACTCAGGGGGTATGCTAATTTGGTATAGAGCAGACCTAACCCTCTCTTTGAAAATAGCCAAAACATCAAATCTAAAAATGTCAAGCAGACAACCTAAGAAAATTAACAATGACAAATGGTTTGATGAAGAATGCAAAAACCTAGGAAAGAAATTGAGAAACCCATCCAACCAAAAACATAGTTCCAGAAGACCTGAGCCTACACCTTCACTAAGGGGAATCACTACCACAATACAGAAATACACTACGGAAAAAGAAGGAACAGCAGCTCAATGTAATTGAAGAATCCATATAATCTAACTACTTCTGGGAAAACTGGAAAACTCTAAACAAACAACACAAAGAATTATCTATCCAAAATGGAGATGTATGGATAAACCAGAGAGAGAGGAAGAAAGCAAGAGAGAGAAAGAGAGAGAGAAAGAGAGAGAGAGAGAAAGAGAAAGAGAGAGAAAGAGAAAGAGAGAAAGAGAGAGAGAAAGAGAGAGAGAGAGAAAGAGAGAAAGAGAGAGAGAGATAGAAAAAAGAGAGGTAGAAAGCAGGAGAGACTAAGATTGATTAGGCTGAGCTATTGATCTTGTCTGAGTTCACGCGTTTCGAACTGCATTGTTGGACGTCTCACATCCCCAGCTGTACACTTAAATCAATGTCTTATAGTACACATACACACACACACACACACACACACACACACACACCTTATCCAAGTGTGACACTAGTTACCCTAACAGTTCAATAAGGATGCATAAGTCAAATGAAAACTTGAATGATTGCATCTCATTCATTGCCCTTCTTCAACAACTAAAACGAAACAAACCCTGGATAAATATAATGGCGGTTTGACAATACAACATATGACGATCAATGGCCATCCGTCACGATCATAGAAAGAGGCTCGTTCCAAATCCTTAGGCTGCGTCATTCTACTAAGAGGTCTTAACAGTGATAAACCTTTTGAATGGCCGCCCAATATGCTTCCTGTGGTTAACTGGATATTATGTAAATAAGTGGCGGAATTGTCCATTCTAAAACCTTTGGAATTCATACTCATTAACGCATCAGGCAGTACTTCAACACCATAGGCACAGGAGAAGGGAGGAAAATGTGACTGAAAGTGACAGTGTGTGTGTGTCTGTTGCCTCTACATTTCCTGAAGGAGGGGAGGAGGAGGAGGAAGCCATTTGAATAGAATTACGCTATATAGAAAGCAGCAGCTGGCAAGACAGACAGACAAACGGTTGTAACACTGAAAGAGCCACCTAACCCCTAACCAGCTCCATGTGCTGCAGACAGACAGACAGACAGACAAAACCCCAGACTATACAGTAGTACAGAGGGTTAGTGGGAGAGACAGGAATTCAATCCATTTCTCTATCTCGCTCTAGCCTCTGAAATACCCACAGGGAGGCAGAGAATTGACTGAGTAGCTGAAAAGGATCCTGGCAGATGTCCATCCCTTTAAAAGGGGTGAGAGAGAGAGAGTGAGAGTGTGAGAGAGTGAGAGTGAGAGAGTGAGAGAGTGAGAGAGTGAGAGAGCAAGAGAGCGAGAGAGCGAGAGAGAGAGAGAGAAAAAGAGACCCCTCAGCCTCATGCCTGCTAGCCCGGCAAGGGAAGACAAGCCAACAGAGCCCACACACACTTCTTGACCTGCAGGCCACACACACACTACATGGTCACTGAGTGTATCAACTCCCACTGAAGCCAATGCACGATACCTGTCTCAGTCTCAACCTCTTCAATGATACACTTTGTATCCTGTTGATACCAGCTGTACTGTGGGGCTGGACCTTAAGTACTGCACATCCAAAGGCCTGGATCTGTGAATGTGTCTTGGCAACAACATCCTTTTCATCAGCTTGTATGAGTGCGAGTGTGTGTGCTTGCATGTGTTGGTTGGAGAGTGAACACGTGTGATTGCATATGAGTGTGTGTGTGTTTGTGTCCTCAATGTGTGGGCATTACACGGAAACGCAGACACACACTCACACTTGGATGTGAGGGCTACATGCCTGGAGGGTGGCTGTGTTAATGGCTCACCTGGCATCACTGCCACCTCCTGCCAGAGGCTGTGAGCCTGGCACGGGCACAGTGGGCACAGAGAGGGGAGCCGCCTCGCTCCAGCTGCTGCCCAGGTGACAGAGGCTGCCTGGGGGAAGGAAGGGAGGGGGGGGGAACAAGGAGAGGATGGAGGGATGGATTGAAGAGAAAAAGAGGGATCGAGGGGAGGTTGAAGAGAAATAGAGGGATGGAGGGGAGGATTGGGGGCGCTTATTAGGGAGGAGTGGAGTGAGGGATGGAAGGCAAGAGGGGAAGATGGGTACAGTGACTACAGAAGAGTGGAGGACGGAGGGATGAAAGGGTGAAGAGAAGGAAGGGAGGATAAGGACAGTGACTAGGGAAGCGTGTAGGATAGAGGGATGGAATGAACAGTGGAGGAGAGGATAGGGAGTAGCAGGTATTACCTCTCTCTCCCTCCCCAGGGAGGCAGCATTATGGCCATGAATACTAAGAACCCAGGATGAGAGGACATGGTGGGGTACAGGGGACTGGTGGGTGTCCTGCCTGCTGGATGAGAGGACATGGTGGGGTACAGGGGACTGGTGGGTGTCCTGTCTGCTGGATGAGAGGACATGGTGGGGTACAGGGGACTGGTGGGTGTCCTGTCTGCTGGAAGAGAGGACATGGTGGGGTACAGGGGACTGATGGGTGTCCTGTCTGCTGGATTAGAGGACATGGTGGGGTACAGGGGACTGGTGGGTGTCCTGTCTGCTGGATTAGAGGACATGGTGGGGTACAGGGGACTGGTGGGTGTCCTGCCTGCTGGATGAGAGGACATGGTGAAGTACAGGGGACTGGTAGGTGTCCTGCTGGCTGGATTAGAGGACATGGTGGGGTACAGGGTTGCTGGATGAGAGGACATGGTGGGGTTCAGGGGACTGGTGGGTGTCCTGCCTGCTGAATATGCTGGCTCAAGGATGACAACATATGAGAGCAGTGTCACATGCTAACACATGGACTGGAACAACCAGGCATGTACCACTAGCTAGTCAGCGGTGGTGCGTGCTAATAGTGTTTCAGTCGGTGACGTCACTCGCTCTGAGACCTAGAAGTAGTTGTTCCCCTTGCTCTGCAAGGGCCGCGGCTTTTGTGGCGCGATGGGTAACGATGCTTCGTGAGTGACTGTGGTTGATGTGTGCAAAGGGTCTCTGGTTCGAGCCCAGGTTGGGGTGAGGAGAGGGACAGAAGCTATACGGATACACTCACACATACACATGCATGCACATACTGGCAGCATACACACGTTTGCTCACTCGCACAAAAATACACACACACACACACACATTACTATCATGACATTTTATTATCTGGTAATTACATATGGACACCTTCATCTCTGTGCAAAAGTCACAATTAGTAGCCTACAGTGTTAATAATGTATAAATAGCATAGCTATCTATCTGTATTTTAAACTGGCACTAGTAATCGATTGTAAGAGTGCGTTCTATTTCCTGTGCTCTTGTAAACCCAACCGCCTGCTGTAAAACAGAACACAGCCGTATAAAGCTCTGTTCACTGGTGATACATTCAAACGCAGCATCTGTCCTTGTAGCACACTGAGCCAGCGTCTCTCTCTCTCTTCCACATCCTCCCTCTCCCCCTCGCTCTCATAGTCTCTCAGTCTTCCTCATCCTAACTGTCTTTTCTCCCCCTTTCTCTCATCTTTCACCCCCCCCCCCCCCCCCCCCCCCGCTCTCTCTCTATCTCACATCCTTATATCTCTCCCCTCTACCCCTGCTCCACCCCCCCCCCCCCCGCCCCCCCCCCCCTCCCTCTCCATCCCTTTCTCACCTAGCCACCATCGCACAGCACTTGGCCGTCAGCCACGGCCGGCTATACACCCAACATCTGGGTCTGGCTGTTCTGAGCGGCTGCCAGAAGAGCCCTAGGTTTAAAGAGATGCAAACCGCCAGCTGAGTCTGCCTGGTCTCTGCGCTTCAGATCTGTTTGAATGTCAAACTCGCTCGGGTGCCAAACTCGCCTCGCTGTCCATTGCATATTATGTACCACGGAATAAAACGTTCCAATGTATACATCAATACGTAATAGCCAGGAAGAAGGCCATATATGGAGATGTATTATGTGACATACTGTACAATGGGACATTGTTTGTGGCTGGTCAACAGGTTGTTTGTTTTGTCGAAGGCACAAGTGGTCTTTGCATTTGAAATAGTGGTAGGTAGGCTGGCAACAGGCTTGTTGCCCGGCTGGTGCATATTATATATACAGTGGGGCAAAGGGTGGCTACTACTAATCTGAAATATAAAATATATCTTTATTTGTTTAACACTTTTTTAGTTACCACATGACTCCATATGTGTTATGTCATGGTTTTGATGTCTTCCCTATCATGCTACAATGGAGAAAATAGTACAAATAAAGAAAAGCCCTTGAATAAGTTGGTGTTCTAAAACTTTTGACTGGTACTGTAAATATGTATATATTTACATGTATACGTTTTATGGATACAGTATACGTAGATATTTAGATTGTCTGTGTGTCAGAGAAACCATGTCATTGAGATACATTATGGGTGGAAGGTCTACAAGATTTAGAGTATTCAGAGGAAGCTGAACAGATGATACCAACATCATATAATATACTAACAGTATGGCCTTACATTAGGAGGTGAGTGGTTGTTTTAGAGTTTGGACATCTAAGACCCTAGTACACTAAACGGGCACTAAGCTACGACATGATCTTCACTAATAGTCAAGATCAGATCGAAGTATTGTTAAGGTAAACACCGACTGCCAGACAACAGTTTAACCGCCTGTCGCCGCCCCTTTTAAACGTCCAATCAAATATTCATTGTGTGATGTTTGCACACGGCCCCTGCTCCCCTGGCCCACGCCGTCCACGACGCTCGCCTACCGGAGCATGTTCATTGTGTGATGTTTGCACACGGCCCCTGCTCCCCTGGCCCACGCCGTCCACGACGCTCGCCTACCGGAGCATGTTCTTGTCACGTTTTGAGGAAGTGGTGGCGGCTGGCAACGAAGCCCCATAACAGTTAAAGCCTGGATACAGTGATTAAAGCGAGGCTGCATCTGACGCTAGTAAAGACGCCATGCACGTCGCCGATGCTGTACTGATGCTGGGCTGGGTAGGGGATGTTCAGTATGGGCTGGGTAGAGGATGTTCAGTATGGGCTGGGTAGGGGATGTTCAGTATGGGCTGGGTAGGGGATGTTCAGTATGGGCTGGGTAGGGGATGTTCAGTATGGGCTGGGTAGGGGATGTTCAGTATGGGCTGGGTAGGGGATGTTCAGTATGGGCTGGGTAGAGGATGTTCAGTATGGGCTGGGTAGGGGATGTTCCGTATGGGCTGGGTAGGGGATGTTCAGTATGGGCTGGGTAGAGGATGTTCAGTATGGGCTGGGTAGAGGATGTTCAGTATGGGCTGGGTAGAGGATGTTCAGTATGGAATGGGTAGGGGATGTTCAGTATGGGCTGGGTAGGGGATGTTCAGTATGGGCTGGGTAGGGGATGTTCAGTATGGGCTTCAGTATGGGCTGGGTAGGGGATGTTCAGTATGGGCTGGGTAGGGGATGTTCAGTATGGGCTGGGTAGGGGATGTTCAGTATGGGCTTCAGTATGGGCTGGGTAGGGGATGTTCAGTATGGGCTTCAGTATGGGCTGGGTAGGGGATGTTCAGTATGGGCTTCAGTATGGGCTGGGTAGAGGATGTTTAATATGGGCTTCAGTATGTGCTGGGTACGGGATGTTCAGTATGGGCTTCAGTATGGGCTGGGTAGAGGATGTTCAGTATGGGCTGGGTAGGGGATGTTCAGTATGGGCTGGGTAGGGGATGTTCAGTATGGGCTGGGTAGGGGATGTTCAGTATGGGCTGGGTAGAGGATGTTCAGTATGGGCTGGGTAGGGGATGTTCAGTATGGGCTGGGTAGAGGATGTTCAGTATGGGCTGGGTAGGGGATGTTCAGTATGGGCTGGGTAGGGGATGTTCAGTATGGGCTGGGTAGAGGATGTTCAGTATGGGCTGGGTAGAGGATGTTCAGTATGGGCTGGGTAGAGGATGTTCAGTATGGAATGGGTAGGGGATGTTCAGTATGGGCTGGGTAGGGGATGTTCAGTATGGGCTGGGTAGGGGATGTTCAGTATGGGCTTCAGTATGGGCTGGGTAGGGGATGTTCAGTATGGGCTGGGTAGGGGATGTTCAGTATGGGCTGGGTAGGGGATGTTCAGTATGGGCTTCAGTATGGGCTGGGTAGGGGATGTTCAGTATGGGCTTCAGTATGGGCTGGGTAGGGGATGTTCAGTATGGGCTTCAGTATGGGCTGGGTAGAGGATGTTTAATATGGGCTTCAGTATGGGCTTCAGTATGGGCTGGGTAGGGGATGTTCAGTATGGGCTTCAGTATGGGCTGGGTAGGGGATGTTCAGTATGGGCTTCAGTATGGGCTGGGTAGAGGATGTTTAATATGGGCTTCAGTATGTGCTGGGTAGGGGATGTTCAGTATGGGCTTCAGTATGGGCTGGGTAGAGGATGTTCAGTATGGGCTGGGTAGGGGATGTTCAGTATGGGCTGGGTAGGGGATGTTCAGTATGGGTTGGGTAGAGGATGTTCAGTATGGGCTGGGTAGGGGATGTTCAGTATGGGCTGGGTAGGGGATGTTCAGTATGGGCTGGGTAGGGGATGTTCAGTATGGGCTGGGTAGGGGATGTTCAGTATGGGCTGGGTAGGGGATGTTCAGTATGGGCTTCAGTATGGGCTGGGTAGGGGATGTTCAGTATGGGCTGGGTAGGGGATGTTCAGTATGGGCTGGGTAGGGGATGTTCAGTATGGGCTTCAGTATGGGCTGGGTAGGGGATGTTCAGTATGGGCTGGGTAGGGGATGTTCAGTATGGGCTTCAGTATGGGCTGGGTAGGGGATGTTCAGTATGGGCTTCAGTATGGGCTGGGTAGGGGATGTTCAGTATGGGCTGGGTAGGGGATGTTCAGTATGGGCTGGGTAGGGGATGTTCAGTATGGGCTTCAGTATGGGCTGGGTAGGGGATGTTCAGTATGGGCTGGGTAGGGGATGTTCAGTATGGGCTGGGTAGGGGATGTTTATTATGCAGAAGCCAAGGTGTGTTCACTCTGTAAGGATGAGACCAAACTGTGCAGCCAATGGTTGAACTGATACAATGATAATGATATATACATAGGAAATTAATCCCTGGGGCATGAAGGAGAAGAACCAAACTGACATCAACTGATTAAAGGCCCAGTGCAGTCAAAAATGTGATTTTTCTGTGTTTTATATATACTTCCACACTATGAGGTTGGAACTATTCTGTGAAATTCTGAAAATTATTATTAAATATTAACTCATTTTAGTTTGAGAGCTGTTTGAAAAAAACTGTCTGAAATTTCAGCCTGTGTTGGTTGGATGGAGTTTTGGTGTGCCAGGTGACATAATTGGGCAGTAAATTGGTTAATAGACCTATAAGAAAGACAATTTTTTTCCTCAATTTTACTTAAAAACAATCACAGTACGGTACTTAATCGTTACTCAGAAACTATTTGATATTTGGATAAAAAACGCTGCATTTGACCTTTAACTTATAGTAAATGAAAATACCATCCTCCACTCCCAAAAACTAAGATTGTAGGCCTATGAACAATCACATCAAACAGTTAGGCATTAAAACAGTCCATTGAACACTTTGCCAGTAGTCTGTCTATATCAACTTTACAGTACTGTGACTTTGAGAAATTGCTACACTAATGCCAACCGTCATGGGTAACAACAAAATAGCCGCCGTAGATCCTGAGGCAGAAGGGCGGAAGAAATAAAGTTGGCTCCGCTATCATAATCTAGCATGTGGAGCTAACTCACATTTTAATGTAAACTTAAAATCTGGCCGTCCCAAGGGTACCTACAAAAGCTCATTTGCATGATTAATTACCTACAATAGAGACATGGTGCTGTAAGTGCGTTTACTGCCTCTAGTCCCCCACACAGTAGATAGATACACCATCTGATCGCATAGTGCAGGTTGTGTATGAGCATGGTACTTACAGAGTGCTTTGCTTCTTCACTCTACTGCAGTTAGGTTGGAAACTAGGGGAAACCCTCATACAACGGAGTTAGCAGATGAAACATCATAGCATTCTTATGCATGTAGCCTAGAAATCCACTTCTGAAACTTTGAGCGAATGAAATGAAACGTCTCTTTTGAAAGCTGAGGCTCCCTGGCGAATCGCGTCTCAGAGGACATGTCTGCTGCCCCCCACCTTCCCCAAACCTTTGCTTCTCATCATCTTCAGGAGGCCCAGTTGGAGTAAACGTCTGAGAAAAGAGGCAAAACGGTCTCCGTTTCCCGCTGTCTTGTCTCACAAGCAGATTGCTAGCATATGGACTGGTTCATTACGACTAATACAGTATAATAGAACGCAGCTCACGAGGCTCGCACACAATGCGTCGAAGGTAATTATAAAGCAATCATTTCTAACAAGCCACCAAATCAGCTGGCGAGGCTCCCGGCAGTGCACCAAGTCTTCCCCCCCAGTGAGAACAACAGAACCGGGGAGGGAAAAATATTGTTATCAAACGCCGGCACACTGATCTTCCCTGCCTCCCTTCCCTGTCTTTAAAACCAGCCTTCTGAAACTGCCTGAGGATTTCTGACATTTTAAAAACTTTATTACAACACTAGAAGAAAGAAAAGCATGAAACTTTCATGCTCTTATTTTGGTTCTCGTTATGTTTCATTTGTGTCACAGGTTTGAAGTTGGCCTGTGAAGTTCTACCCTACAACAAGTTGTTCCTTAAAAAAAGTGTAACTAGACAGATTTCAGTCCCCACCTAACCATTCCCTCAGCCTGTGCCATAAAGTCCAGACCTCCTGGCAGATGCTGTAGTGTACTCACATAAAGGGACGCTAGACAAATACAGGTAACGGCCATACTAAACCAGAGAGCTCAGGTACACAGCCATACTAAACCAGAGAGCTCAGGTAACGGCCATACTAAACCAGAGAGCTCAGGTAACGGCCATACTAAACCAGCGAGCTCAGGTAACGGCCATACTAAACCAGAGAGCTTAGGTAACGGCCATACTAAACCAGAGAGCTCAGGTAACGGCCATACTAAACCAGAGAGCTCAGGTAACGGCCATACTAAACCAGAGAGCTCAGGTAACGGCCATACTAAACCAGAGAGCTCAGGTAACGGCCATACTAAACCAGAGAGCTCAGGTAACGGCCATACTAAACCAGAGAGCTCAGGTAACGGCCATACTAAACCAGAGAGCTCAGGTAACGGCCATACTAAACCAGAGAGCTCAGGTAACGGCCATACTAAACCAGAGAGCTCAGGTAACGGCCATACTAAACCAGAGAGCTCAGGTAACGGCCATACTAAACCAGAGAGCTCAGGTAACGGCCATACTAAACCAGAGAGCTCAGGTAACGGCCATACTAAACCAGAGAGCTCAGGTAACGGCCATACTATCCCAGAGAGCTCAGGTACACAGCCATACTAAACCAGAGAGCTCAGGTAACGGCCATACTAAACCAGAGAGCTCAGGTAACGGCCATACTAAACCAGAGAGCTCAGGTAATGGCCATACTAAACCAGAGAGCTCAGGTACACAGCCATATGCCACCCATTTCAAATGTTCATGGATCTCACGTTCACATTCATTCAAAATATACATTATAGTAACATCACTGCAGAGATATTGAAGCCTGAATGAATTTAAAACCGTATACATGTAAACCACAGAACGCAGCACCGTGTAGTCTGATTTGCTTTCTTTGAAGCAGTCGGGTCCATTTCTTTGAATGGTTTGGCATGAGTCATCCAAGACTTCAGCCAGTGATACTGCTTTCTGCTGTCGTGCATAAGGGACAGACAGTTCTGGTCAGTAATGGTTCTGCACTTTTCAACTTACTTACATCCTCCCCTTCAGCAACAATTCCAGTAAGACTATTGTGTGAGTAACAATTGTGACCAATCTTAGAAGACAACCTGCCCTGAAAATCGAGAAACAGCATAACTTCCTGGAAGATAATGATTTAAAGACAGAAAATGTTCACATAAGTGATGCGATTATCATGACGTAACTCTTTTTATAAATCCACCAGCTTAGGAAACAAAATGGCTTCCTATACAATGTATAAAAATCCAAGAAGATGGAAGAATGAGATGATATGTCCTTTATATCCGTAACAAAACCACACACTGAAACCTTCTCTTCCGTGTCCTGTCAGAGCCATTTCTTAGCTCACTGGCAACCTATGTTCCAGTACACCAATCCTCTGTCCTCCATCTTTGGAATCTTTATAAGAACTGGTAGAAACAGTATAAGAGCTCTACAGAGATGGCTGGATGACAGAGAAGTCCCGACGCCGACGTTGTCCCAAGCGAGGCCCTTTATTATCCCGATCTGTAAATGACCACTGAGCTTCACCTAACGGGCCTTCCAGTTATATTAAACCAGGATCGATTCTACAACTGGAGGGTCCAGTCTCTGCCTCCGCTGAGGGGAATGGCTTTAAAGTACTACAGACAGACTCTGAGAGAAATGTATGGAGGCCATGCGTATGTGATGGGACAGGGGCGTTAAACCCACTTGGGATCGGGGATGGATGGAGGGATGAAGGAATGACATCAGAGCTCTGAGGAGAAGTACAGGATTGGGTAAGAAGAGGATGGAGGGATAAGTGGGCTAAAAGAGAAGTGTATTTTACCAAAGAAACTCAGCAATAAGCAGTAGAGGGCTAAGTCTTACATGTACAGGAAGTGCTTGGTGATTCTTCTTGATGATGTTTCGCTTTAACATTTTGTTCAACTTTCAGATGTTGTCTGTACCACTCCCAAGTCCCACCATGAATGATCAGGCAATACTTTCGTATTGAGAGAATACTGATCGACAGCAGCACCACCGTAGTACATCTGAGATAAGAGAGATTGAAGTCTTTTTTTCATACTAATTTGAAAGACAGCAGTTGTTGGACTCCCAAAGGCATCAAACTTGTTATAAGAGGGAGTGCTTTGAATACCAATACATTACTGAATCAACAACACTCTTTAGAAGCCACTGTCAGCATTACTGACAGAATCACAGTTAAAAGTTAGCATTTTCTCTTCAGAAATAGACATTGACAATACTTGCTACAATGCGTGCTTCTGCATATTGAAGTTGTAATGGCTTTTACCAAATGGTAGCCAAACAGTGGTAGGTGAAACAGACCAAAAACATTTTCCGTTTTCTTGTGACACAAACCCATAATTTAAAGCCAGGACAAAATCTTAAGTCCTAAGTCAGCTGCAACTGTACCAACCATAGCTGTCACGCCTACTGCTGCTCTTCCTCTCCAGCGCTCGTCGTTGCCGGTCTACTAACCACCAGTCCTGGCAACCATCATTACGCACACCTGGACTTCCTCATCACCTTGATTACCTTCCCTTTATTCAACCCTCAGTGGCCTCAGTCATCAGGCAGTATTGGTTTGCTTTCATGTTCAATACGCATCGCCTGTTTTGTTCATTTGCCTTTCATCATTGTTATTAAACTCTCCTTCTGCACCTGCTTCCTGACTCCCTGTGTATTCGTGACAATAACCCATGGGAAATACTGACGCCAAAAGCCATAGCAACACTCTAAGCACGTGAAAACATGGAGAACCGTTTTGTTCTGCATTGATGTGATGCTAGCAAACGTTTCTTTCTGCTGTTAACCTCATCGCCCTCATTTCAACTTCACAACATCCGCTATAGGCCCCTCTACATACTGACGCCACTAAAATTACAGACAGAACCTGGACAAAGAAGAACAAACGCGAGGCCATTTTCTTTTCAAATCCTCAGCTCAATGAAGACAGCCATTAGGCCACTAAACTTCTCTGCCAATTCTCTCCGTCACTCTCTTTCTAGTCGAACAAAGTTCCAATTAAACTCAACCCACAGAGCTGAGAAGCCTTGATGTATTTTGTATTATTGGGCACAGTGGACTGAGAGACTAATGTTAAGGTGTTTTCATCTGGTTTCACCGTGCTAGCCACGTACTCTTGTCAGAGGAATCTCACAGAGCAAGACTGTCCAATTCATCTCAGGCCCCTCTCTCCCTGGCACTGCCCGACTCCCTGCCAGCCCACAGCTCAGAGCAGCTTTCTATGATTACAGTCAGGCTCTTCACAGGCCAGCTCATCAGACACTGAATATACTACTTGGGGTCCTTTTTTGTCTATTTAAAAATGTAAGTGACCCAGCATGGGAGTGTTAAATGAGAGAGAGAGAAGACTAAAGAGAGAGAGGATGAGAAAGGATGCAGAGAGAATACAATACAGTTTCATCCTCATACAGAAAATGAAAGGAATTAAAACCCCGCCGTCGCTCAGTGCTGTAAACTCCTCACACGTGTGTATCTAGCTCTGGGCTCACTATCACCTGTTTGTAGCTAGGGCCATACTGTAAACAGGCATTTAAGGGAGAGATGGCGGCGAGCGTAAGCAAAATCTGCTGAAGAGAGAAAGGATTACTGTCTATTGTTCATTGTTAACTCCTTTTCATCTCTGACCATTGTGAATGGGAGAGCCCCATTGAGGTACGCGAGCGCCTGCCAAAATGGCTCCCTTTTGTTTATAAATCTCATTATCCCCTCTCCCCAGGAGCAGGGCCTGAGTAACTACACTAGTGTGTGAAGAGCACTCTCCTGGCTCGGAGCTAATGGTAGCCAAATGATATTATGACTAAATAATGGTGGCTGAACTTTTAAATACACTCTTCGCCCTATAAGGAAGCGGTACAGCTGAAAGCCATTCGAGTCGGTAGCGATGTTGCACTCGATACGGATAGCTCTGACAGTGGCAGAAATGTCTACTTCTTTCGTGGTTATTTACGGCGCCCAGCCAGGGGATGTCACAGTCTAACATACTGACCATTACACAACAAGAGGAGGATATGTAGAACATGAGTTATGAAAATCTGGTGCGCCACGCGACAAACCTTCCAGGGAATAGAGAAAAGAAAAGTGGTTGTGACGACAATAACCTCTCACCATAAGCCCTGGCAGAGTATACTGTATGTTTTACAGGAAAGTGCTGCTTGTGTTCACTGGAGGAGAAGAGAACAGCGCCTTCTACCCATGACACTGTATGGCACAATGGGATTGGGTTGAAATGCAGATACAGTGCCTTGCGAAAGATATAAAACCCAATTTTTCAGTTTTTGATTTGTTAAAAAAGTTTGAAATATCCAATAAATGTCGTTCCACTTCATGATTGTGTCCCACTTGTTGTTGCTTCTTCACAAAAAAATACAGTTTTATATCTTTATGTTTGAAGCCTGAAATGTGGCAAAAGGTCGCAAAGTTCAAGGGGGCCGAATACTTTCGCAAGGCACTGTATGTGTTTTTCATGTGACTCCACGGTCGATGCATTTACGTTGAAGAGCGCTGACTGCATGGGATTCCCAGATATTCTGGATATGATTCATGAAATACATTTGGAGCAACACATCTTTTCTCTATGTTTTTGTCGTATATTGTCCCTAAAAAAACTTTATGAATAAATTAAATTAAAGTCTCCCCACAAGGGAGGAAAAAACCTTAAGAGCCTTAAGGTTCTAGGTGAATGACCTCGCTAATAACCTGTAAGGATCTCATAAGAGTAAAGGCCTAATATAATTCCCATGCATAATGTAAGCATATACACTGTAGTGAGATCCTATACGGTACTGTGTATTCACAGATTAGTTTACTGTCAGTGGCCGTTGTGGAAGGTCAATGAAATTCATTTGGAAGATGTAGCCATTAAATTGTTGCATTGGGCTTAGGGGTGATCCTATATCCTTATTAGAGATTGACCGATTAATCGGCATGGCCGATTAATTAGGGCCTATTTCAATCGGTAATCGTCATTTTTTGGACGCCGATTATGGCCGATTACATTGGATTCCACGAGGAAACTGCGTGGCAGGCTGACAACCTGTTACGCGAGTGCATCAAGAAGCCAATGTAGGTTGCTAGCTAGCATTAAACTTACCTTATAAAAAACAATCAATCTTCACATAATCCCTATTTAACTACAGTCGTGGAAAAAAGTTTTGAGAATGACATAAATATTAATTTTCAAAGTCTGCTGCCTCAGTTTGTATTATGGCAATTTGCATATACACCTGAATGTTATGAAGAGTGATCAGATGAATTACAATTAATTGCAACGTCCCTTTTTGCCATGCAAATTAACTGAATCCCCCTGAAACATTTCCACTGCATTTCAGCCCTGCCACAAAAGGACCAGCTGACATCATGTCAGTGATTCTCTCGTTAACACAGGTGTTAAGATCACTCTGTCATGCTGATTGTGTTCGAACAACAGACTGGAAGCTTCAAAAGGAGGGTGGTGCTTGGAATCATTTTTCTTCCTCTGTCAACCACGGTTACCTGCAAGGAAACAAGTGCCGTCATCATTGCTTTGCACAAAAAGGGCTTCACAGGCAAGAATATTGCTGCCAGTAAGACTGCACCTAAATCAACCATTTATCGGATCATCAAGAACTTCAAGGAGAGCGGTACAATTGTTGTGAAGAAGGCTTCAGGGCGCCCAAGAAAGTCCAGCAAGAGCCAGGACCGTCTCCTAAAGTTGATTCAGCTGTGGGATCGGGGCACCACCAGTACAGAGCTTGCTCAGGAATGGCAGCAGGTAGGTGTGAGTGCATCTGCATGCACAGTGAGGTGTAGACTTTTGGAGGATGGCCTGGTGTCAAGAAGGACAGCAAAGAATCCACTTCTCGCCAGGAAAAACATCAGGGACAGACTGATATTTGGAAAAAGGTCCAGGGATTGGATTGCTGAGGACTGGGGTAATGTCATTTTCTCTGATGAATCCCCTTTCCGATTGTTTGGGGCATCTGGAAAAAAGCTTGTCCAGAGAAGACAAGGTGAGTGCTACCATCAGTCCTGTGTCATGCCAACAGTAAAGCATCCTGAGACCATTCATGTGTGGGGTTTCTTCTCAGCCAAAGGAGTGAACTCACTCACAATTTTGACTAAGAACACAGCCATGAATAAAGAATGGTACCAACACATCCTCCGATGGCAACTTCTCCCAACCATCCAGGAACAGTTTGGTGACAAACAATGCCTTTTCCAGCATGGTGGAGCATCTTGCCATAAGGCAAAAGTGATAACTAAGTGGCTCGGGGAACAAAACATCGATATTTTGGGTCCATGGTCAGGAAACTCCCCAGACCTTAATCCCATTGAGAACTTGTGGTCAATCCTCAAGAGGCTGGTGGACAAACAAAAACCCACAAATTTTGACAAACTAGCATTGATTATGCAAGAATGGGCTGCCATCAGTCTGGATGTGGCCCGGAAGTTAATTGACAGCATGCCAGGGTGGATTGCAGAGGTCTTGAAAAAGAAAGGTCAACACTGCAAATATTGACTCTATGCATCAACTTCATGTAATTGTCAATAAAAGCCTTTGACACTTATGAAATGCTTGTAATTATACTTCGGTATTCCATAGTAACATTGGCAACAATATCTAAAGACACTGAAGCAGCATACTTTGTGGAAATTAATATTTGTGTCATTCTCAAAACTTTTGGCCACGACTGTACACATGGTTGAGGATATTACTAGTTTATCTAACTTGTCATGCTTTGCTTATAATCAATGCAGTTAATTTATCATTGAATCACAGCCTACTTCGCCAAACGGGTGATGTTTTAACAAAAAACAATATTTAGACTTACGGAACGGTTCCGTATTTCACTGAAAGAATAAACTTTTTGTTTTTGAAATGATAGTTTCCGATTTGACCATATTAATGACCAAAGGCTCGTATTTCTCTGTTTATAATGTTATAATTACGTCTGCGATTTGATATTTGATAGAGCAGTCTGACTGAGTGGTGGTAGGCAGCAGCAGGCTCGGAAACATTCATTCAAACTTTACTGCATTGCCAGCAGCTCTTAGCAATGCTTGAAACACAGCGCTGTTTATGACTTCAAGCCTATCAAGTCCTAAGATTAGGCTGACAATACTATAGTGCCTATTAGAACATCCAATAGTCAAAGGTATATGAAATACAAATGGTATAGAGAGAAATAGTTGACGCGTCATAATTCCTATAATAACTACAACCTAAAACTTCTTAACTGGGAATATTGAAGAACTGGGAATATTGAACCACCAGCTTACATATGTTCTGGGCAAGGAACTTAAACGTTAGCTTTTTTTTTACAAAAACACTGTGTTTTTGCATTATTTAAACCAAATTTAACATGTTTCATTATTTATTTCAGACTAAATAGATTTTATTTATGTATTATATTAAGTTCAAATAAGTGTTCATTGTTCATTCAGTATTATTGTAATTGTCATTATTACAAATATATATATATATATATAAATAAAAATATGTTTTAATTCCAGGTTGTAAGGCAACAAAATAGGAAAAATGTGAAGGGGGGTGAATACTTTCGCAAGCCACAGTAACTGAAGATAAGGACTAGAGGTCGCACGATTATGATATTTCAATGCCGATACCGATACCGATTATTGGAGGACCAACAAAAGCCGATACTGATTATATATTCACCCCCCTTCACATTTTTCCTATTTTGTTGCCTTACAACCTGGAATTAAAACATATTTTTGGGGGGGGTTTGTATAATTTGATTTACACAACATGCCTGCCACTTTGAAGGTGCAAAATATTTTGGGGGGTGAAATAAACAATAAATATGACAAAAACATAGAAAACTTACCCCCCCCCCCCCCCCCCCCCCCCCCCCCCAAAGTCAATACTTTGTAGAGACACCTTTTGCAGCAAATACAGCTGCAAGTCTCTTGGGGTATGTCGCTACTAGCTTGGCACATCTAGCCACTGGGATTTTTGCCCATTCTTCAATGCAAATCTTCTCAAGCTCCTTCAAGTTGGATGGGTTCCCCTGGTGCACAGCAATCTTTAAGTCATACCACAGATTCTCAAATGGAATGAGGTCTTTCCCCGTATTTAGCGCCATCCATCATTCCTTCAATTCTGACCAGTTTCCCAGTCCCTGATGATGAAAAACATCCCCACAGCCTGATGCTGGGATGGTGTTCTCAGGGTGATTTTGCGCCAGACATAGCATTTTCCTTGATGGCCAAAAAGCTACATTTTAGTCTCATCTGACCAGAGCACCTTCTTCCATATATTTGTGGAGTCTCCCACATGCCTTTTGGTGAACCCCAAATGTGTTTGCTTATTTTTTTTATTAAGCAATGGCTTTTTTCCGTCCACTCCTCCATAAAGCCCAGCTCTGTGGAGTGTACGGCTTAAAGTGGTCCTGTGGACAGATACTCCAATCTCCGCTGTGGAGCTTTGCACCTCCTCCTTCATTATCTTTGGTCTTTTTGTTGCCTCTCTGATTAATGCCCCCCTTGCCTTGTCTGTGAGTTTTGGTGGGCGGCCCTCTCTTGGCAGGTTTGTTGTGCCATCTTCTTTCCATTTTTTTATAATGGATTTAATGGTGCTCAGTGGTTTGTTCGAAGTTTCAATATTTTTTTATAACCCAACCCTGATCTGTACTTCTCCACAACTTTGTCCCTGACCTGTTTGGAGAGCTCCTTGGTCTTCATAGTGCCGCTTGCTTGGTGGTGCCCCTTGCTTAGTGGTGTTGCAGACTCTGAGGCCTTTCAGAACAGGTGTGTATATATACTCAGATCATGACAGACCGTGTGACACTTAGATTACACACAGGTGTACTTCATTTAACTAATTCTGTAACTTCTGAAGGTAATTGGTTGCACCAGATCATATTTAGGGGCTTCATAGCAAAGGGGGGGTTTATTATTGTTCATTTCACTTCCCCAATTTCAACTATTTTGTGTATGTCCATCATATGAAAACCAAATCAAATCCATTTAAATGACAGGTTCTAATGCAACAAAATAGGAAAAACTCCAACGGGGATGAATACTTTTGCAAGGCACTGTATCTATCCATCCATCAGTGTCTGCAGCTACCAGCATCACTCACAAAGAGAACACAGAGTTTTGCTTCGCTGTTGAAAGATCCAGCAATTGGGTCCTCGACATGAATGCTGGATCGTAACAAAAGTACACAGTTGTAACCTCTACTGTCTACCTTCTCCTTCTCGCGACGCTGTTTATTCATCCAAGATAAACACATAAGAAGGTTTAAAGTCAGCGTGAAGAGCTTTTGGAGTTGGTTCTGAGATGCGGTGTGGTATTGAAGGCTGAGTGCTGTGTGCGCCCGTCCAGGGTGGAATTGTAGGAGCTATTATCTTTCTGTCGGTGATAAGGGAAACACATTAACGGTCTGCGGTTCACTCCTGAACGTGTAGACTAAAAGCCTGGGAGACCTTGTTGTTGGTGGATGCGGAGGTTCACCTCTGTTCTCTAACGATGCAGAAAACGTTGACATTGCGTGTGCTTTTGTGAATGCCGCACCACCGTAGCGTAGCGAGGGTTACCTTCAATGCCAAGCGAATCTTTCAGAAAACATACACTGATTTACAAGGAAGACTCTCGAAGAAAATACTTTTATGTTCGCACCTTTGTTGATCTGGCCCGGTGTAACCCTACTCCTCTTCTCCTCGTCCAGCTTGGTGTACTCAGCTTCAGTGCTCTGAATGGCTGACTAGTTTTATACTGTATTGACTTTGTGAACTGCTCCGTGCAGAACGGCGGAGGGGGAAAAGAAGGACACTGCTTCGATCTCCACTTCTAATGAAAGCCAAAACTATGACAAACGCAATCATTCTCGGCGCATCCCGGCCAGAGGACAGAGTAATGAATCCCCCAATACACGCTCATCTTCCTTTCACAATACCTTCAATCTATTTCAAATGTGCATTCTGTCGCCGTGGATAAAGTCATTACCAAACGTGTCACAGCGTTGACAAGGAACTGATGGAGAACCAACCCCTTAAAAACAACAGAAAATTACTATAATTCCACGGATGTACGTAAGTTATGGAGCAATAATAGAAAATAATATACACACGGTATCGTGTTCCTGTCAACAATGAAATTAAAAAGAACTACTCCAAATCAATAAGGCCTGAAGTTCAGGGGGAGAGCAGAGAGAGTAGAATACCAAGGAGATGTCAACCAGGTCCTTTCGGTGGTCTATTCTATTTGCGTCCCAACTCCTTATATTACCTGTCACATTATTGCATCGATTCATTTTCATTGATGACTGATGCCTGCAATGAGTTGTTTTCTTGTTTTTGTTGCCGCTGAAGACCCGGGGCCAGAGAATGAAATATGCCGTGGGTAATTGGATTTAAATGGAAACGCTGACCTGTGTGGTATGGAGGCGTGGGAACGGGGTGTGTAGTGTCCCGTCGGCGGAGCGGAGAGGGAGAGAGAGTCTTACAGGGAGTTTAGACAGTCATTAACATGCCCGAGGACTTCATTAGCCGGCCTGATTACCTTGTGCATCAAAGTGACAGCTAGGAAAGGGTGGGAGCACACACGCGCGCTTGCACACACACACACACACACACACACACACACACACACACACACATACACACACACACACTGAGAGAACAGGTGGTCAAACACCTCCTGATCCAGCACAATGCTGCTCTGCTCTAGACACAGCAATCCTATTTCAGAGTACATAGCACAATCTCCAGTATAAAGTCAACGATGTTATAATCTCTGCTCAGTAACAGTGAGGAACAACACAATTGAAATATTAAGGTCTGCTTCCAGGCAAAGCACCTACCGGTGCCCAGCCATCATGCTTACAATACACTACAGAAAAAACATGATTGTACACATGATAGGCATACAATAATCCCGGCCAGTACAGCTCCCATCTAGCCACACTACAATGATGTTGTTTTATACAGTCACACAAAGACACGGATAGTGAAAAATGGCCCAAGGTTCAAATCTGGGGGAAAGAAAATCACAAGAAGATCCGCCACAATAACGTGCCGTGTTGTTAAACTGGATATTTCACAGAATGGATTGTCGTCTCTTTCTGCCTTATTATGTGGTTCTCTTGCCCACTCTCAAACTTCCATCCCGTCTCTTCTCCGCCATCTTTTACTCTTCAACTCTTTTCCTCTCTGCAATTTGTCTGTCCATCACTGTGTTTTCAGGGCTCTTTGCCACATTTCCACGGGAGCTTGCTGATACCTAAATTACATGTTTCTCCGCAGCTCTTTAGCAGGGCTGTCAGCTTCTTCTTTGGGTTGAAATAAACATCTAGCCTTTTCCCTTCCACAGCCCATGATATCATGCAGTAAAGCCCAGCAGGACTGAGAGGGGAGAGTCAGGGCTTCCCTGCGTGATATCATGCAGTAAAGCCCAGCAGGACTGAGAGGGGAGAGTCAGGGCTTCCCTGCGTGATATCATGCAGTAAAGCCCAGCAGGACTGAGAGGGGAGAGTCAGGGCTTCCCTGCGTGATATCATGCAGTAAAGCCCAGCAGGACTGAGAGGGGAGAGTCAGGGCTTCCCTGCGTGATATCATGCAGTAAAGCCCAGCAAAAAGATGGTAGGAGAGAGAGAGATAATATATCAACTAGCTCTCATAGTCTATCAACTAGCTCTCACGGTCTATCAACTAGCTCTCACAGTCTATCAACTAGCTCTCACGGTCTATCAACTAGCTCTCACGGTCTATCAACTAGCTCTCACAGTCTATCAACTAGCTCTCATAGTCTATCAACTAGCTCTCACAGTCTATCAACTAGCTCTCACGGTCTATCAACTAGCTCTCACGGTCTATCAACTAGCTCTCACAGTCTATCAACTAGCTCTCACAGTCTATCAACTAGCTCTCATAGTCTATCAACTAGCTCTCACAGTCTATCAACTAGCTCTCACAGTCTATCAACTAGCTCTCACAGTTTATCAACTAGTTCTCACAGTCTATCAACTAGCTCTCACAGTCTATCAACTAGCTCTCACAGTCTATCAACTAGCTCTCACAGTTTATCAACTAGTTCTCACAGTCTATCAACTAGCTCTCACAGTCTATCAACTAGCTCACAGTCTATCAACTAGCTCTCATGGTCTATCAACTAGCTCTCATGGTCTATCAACTAGCTCTCACGGTCTATCAACTAGCTCTCACGGTCTATCAACTAGCTCTCACGGTCTATCAACTAGCTCTCACGGTCTATCAACTAGCTCTCACAGTCTATCAACTAGCTCTCACAGTCTATCAACTAGCTCTCACAGTCTATCAACTAGCTCTCACTCTCACAGTCTCACAGAAGTTCATCCATGTTTCTCAAACATCAAATTTCGAAGTGTTTTATGGTTAAGATCAGGCATTAACTCCAAAGTTTGGAGGTAAGGGTTAAGGTTTGGAATAGGCTTAAAACAGAAATGTAAAAAATACCTTCTATCGCTGGATTTGAAGTTGCAACCTTTGGTATCAGAGGCAGATGCTTACCACCATCCACCATCCCAGTCAACAACACCCTAGCAAAACCAAAACTGACTTGAAAGGTAACAGCGCTCACTGTTGCCTCTAGTGGCCGGTGTCCACGTCATCTCCCGACTTCCTCAGACATGGATGGACAACGAATACTGACTTGTATCATGGGTGACCTGGCTCAATATAGGAGGCAGCTTGCTGCTTGGGAGAACAGTGTGACAGAGATGGAGAAGAGGCCAAGAGGAGCCTCACAAAGAGAGGGATTAATGGAAGACTAAAACCGAATGGGCAGAATACCTCAGATGCCTCCCAAATGGCACCCTATTCTCAAAATAGGGCACAACTTTTGACCAGATCCCTTTGGCCTTAGTAGTGCACTATAAAGGGAATAGGGTGCCATTTGGGACATATCCACCACATTCATCTGCTACTGTAGTCACTCCACATTCATCTGCTACTGTAGTCACTCCACATTAATCTGCTACTGTAGTCACTCCACATTCATCTGCTACTGTAGTCACTCCTCATTAATCTGCTACTGTAGTCACTCCTCATTAATCTGCTACTGTAGTCACTCCACATTCATCTGCTACTGTAGTCACTCCACATTCATCTGCTACTGTAGTCACTCCACATTCATCTGCTACTGTAGTCACTCCACATTCATCTGCTACTGTAGTCACTCCACATTCATCTGCTACTGTAGTCACTCCTCATTAATCTGCTACTGTAGTCACTCCTCATTAATCTGCTACTGTAGTCACTCCACATTCATCTGCTACTGTAGTCACTACACATTCATCTGCTACTGTAGTCACTCCACATTCATCTGCTACTGTAGTCACTCCACATTCATCTGCTACTGTAGTCACTCCACATTCATCTGCTACTGTAGTCACTACACATTCATCTGCTACTGTAGTCACTCCTCATTAATCTGCTACTGTAGTCACTCCACATTCATCTGCTACTGTAGTCACTCCACATTCATCTGCTACTGTAGTCACTCCACATTCATCTATTACTGTAGTCACTCCACATTCATCTGCTACTGTAGTCACTCCACATTCATCTGCTACTGTAGTCACTACACATTCATCTGTTACTGTAGTCACTCCACATTCATCTGCTACTGTAGTCACTCCACATTCATCTGCTACTGTAGTCACTCCTCATTAATCTGCTAATGTAGTCACTCCACATTCATCTGCTACTGTAGTCACTCCTCATTAATCTGCTACTGTAGTCACTCCGCATTCATCTGCTACTGTAGTCACTCCACATTCATCTGCTACTGTAGTCACTCCTCATTAATCTGCTACTGTAGTCACTCCACATTCATCTGCTACTGTAGTCACTCCTCATTAATCTGCTACTGTAGTCACTCCACATTCATCTGCTACTGTAGTCACTCCACATTCATCTGCTACTGTAGTCACTCCACATTCATCTGCTACTGTAGTCACTCCACATTCATCTGCTACTGTAGTCACTACACATTCATCTGCTACTGTAGTCACTCCTCATTAATCTGCTACTGTAGTCACTCCACATTCATCTGCTACTGTAGTCACTCCACATTCATCTGCTACTGTAGTCACTCCTCATTAATCTGCTACTGTAGTCACTCCACATTCATCTGCTACTGTAGTCACTCCACATTCATCTGCTACTGTAGTCACTCCACATTCATCTGCTACTGTAGTCACTCCACATTCATCTGCTACTGTAGTCACTCCACATTCATCTGCTACTGTAGTCACTACACATTCATCTGCTACTGTAGTCACTCCTCATTAATCTGCTACTGTAGTCACTCCACATTCATCTGCTACTGTAGTCACTCCACATTCATCTGCTACTGTAGTCACTACACATTCATCTGCTACTGTAGTCACTCCGCATTCATTACCATCTAGTACTAATTAACCAACATGCTTATAAACATAGTAGATCCATGTCAAGTTACATCCTACATGTATAGTGGATGTTTCACACATAGTCACACTGCCTCCTGCACTGCTACCTACTACACACACACTCAAACACACTCAAACACACACACACTCAAACACACACAAACACACAGTCGCCGGTGCCTGGAGCCAGCTAGTTACAGTTCCCTCTCTGTCTCTCCCATCACAGAGAAGGGCTTTTAGAAGAGGCTGATAGCTGTGATGATCTGCTCCTTCACATTTCCCCTGGCACATCACAGTCATGATCAAGTCTGTGTGATACACTGTGTGCGATAGACTGTGTGTGATGGAGTGTGTGTGATGGAGTGTGTGAAGCGGGACTGTGTGCGAACAGTGGACTGTACTGAGAGTGTCTGTAATCTCCACGAGGTGTTAGCTTCAATAGCTGTATACGGTAGCTCATGCTGGAGAAATTGGTTTGTGAGTGGGTGTACGTGTGTGTTTGTGTGTGTTCCCCAGTGACCACTGTCATCTCCCATCTCTCTCTCCCTTCTCCTATCAGGATACCCTGTCTAATAGGCACATAGCAACATCTCTCCCTGCCTTCTCCTATCAGGATACCCTGTCTTATAGGCACATAGCAACATCTCTCCCTCCCTTCTCCTATCAGGATACCCTGTCTTATAGGCACATAGCAACATCTCTCCCTCCCTTCTCCTATCAGGATACCCTGTCTTATAGGCACATAGCAACATCTCTCCCTCCCTTCTCCTATCAGGATATCCTGTCTTATAGGCACATAGCAACATCTCTCCCTCCCTTCTCCTATCAGGATACCCTGTCTTATAGGCACATAGCAACATCTCTCCCTCCCTTCTCCTATCAGGATACCCAGTCTTATAGGCACATAGCAACATCTCTCCCTGCCTTCTCCTATCAGGATACCCTGTCTTATAGGCACATAGCAACATCTCTCCCTCCCTTCTCCTATCAGGATACCCTGTCTTATAGGCACATAGCAACATCTCTCCCTGCCTTCTCCTCTCAGGATTCCCTCTCTTATAGGCACATAGCAACATCTCTCCCTCCCTTCTCCTATCAGGATACCCTGTCTTATAGGCACATAGCAACATCTCTCCCTGCCTTCTCCTCTCAGGATTCCCTCTCTTATAGGCACATAGCAACATCTCTCTCTCCCTTCATAATTCCTAGAGGCCAGAGCTGAGGTACACTAGGAATCTCTGGCTATGTTGTAATTGCACATCAAATGGGCCCAGAGATACGCATACCATTAAGGCCCTCCATGGTGACGGTGTGTGTGTGTGTTTGTGTGTGTCTGTGTGTGTGTGTGTGTGTGTGTGTGTGTGTGTGTGTGTGTGTGTGTGTGTGTGTGTGGTGTGTGTGTGTGTGTGTGTGTGTTGTGTGCGCGGCCTCAAAGAGTAGAGGTAACATAGTAAACGTAAATCTTTGATGTGTATGATATGTTAGGATGTTATGTTGGTATGGTTACATAAGACAGAAGGTTCATTAAGGCAAAAACAAAGGAGTGTGGTTGGTCAGGGTGGATGGGTGGGTGTGTAATGAAGGAGGGTGGTTGGTCAGGGTGGATGGGTGGGTGTGTAATGAAGGAGGGTGGTTGGTCAGGGTGGATGGGTGGGTGGGTGTGTAATGAAGGAGGGTGGTTGGTCAGGGTGGATGGGTGGGTATGTGTGTAATGAAGGAGGGTGGTTGGTCAGGGTGGATGGGTGGGTGGGTGGGTGTGTAATGAAGGAGGGTGGTTGGTCAGGGTGGATGGGTGGGTGTGTAATGAAGGAGGGTGGTTGGTCAGGGTGGATGGGTGGGTGTGTAATGAAGGAGTGTGGTTGGTCAGGGTGGATGGGTGGGTGTGTAATGAAGGAGTGTAGTTGGTCAGGGTGGATGGGTGGGTGGGTGTGTAATGAAGGAGGGTGGTTGGTCAGGGTGGATGGGTGGGTGGGTGTGTAATGAAGGAGGGTGGTTGGTCAGGGTGGATGGGTGGGTGTGTAATGAAGGAGGGTGGTTGGTCAGGGTTGATGGGTGGGTGTGTAATGAAGGAGGGTGGTTGGTCAGGGTGGATGGGTGGGTGGGTGTGTAATGAAGGAGGGTGGTTGGTCAGGGTTGATGGGTGGGTGTGTAATGAAGGAGGGTGGTTGGTCAGGGTTGATGGGTGGGTGTGTAATGAAGGAGTGTAGTTGGTCAGGGTGGATGGGTGGGTGTGTAATGAAGGAGGGTGGTTGGTCAGGGTGGATGGGTGGGTGTGTAATGAAGGAGGGTGGTTGGTCAGGGTGGATTAGTGGGTGTGTAATGAAGGAGGGTGGTTGGTCAGGGTGGATGGGTGGGTGTGTAATGAAGGAGGGTGGTTGGTCAGGGTGGATGGGTGGGTGTGTAATGAAGGAGTGTGGTTGGTCAGGGTGGATGGGTGGGTGGGTGTGTAATGAAGGAGGGTGGTTGGTCAGGGTGGATGGGTGGGTGTGTAATGAAGGAGGGTGGTTGGTCAGGGTGGATGGGTGGGTGTGTAATGAAGGAGGGTGGTTGGTCAGGGTGGATGGGTGGGTGGGTGTGTAATGAAGGAGGGTGGTTGGTCAGGGTGGATGGGTGGGTGGGTGTGTAATGAAGGAGGGTGGTTGGTCAGGGTGGATGGGTGGGTGGGTGTGTAATGAAGGAGGGTGGTTGGTCAGGGTGGATGGGTGGGTGTGTAATGAAGGAGGGTGGTTGGTCAGGGTGGATGGGTGGGTGTGTAATGAAGGAGTGTGGTTGGTCAGGGTGGATGGGTGGGTGTGTAATGAAGGAGTGTAGTTGGTCAGGGTGGATGGGTGGGTGGGTGTGTAATGAAGGAGGGTGGTTGGTCAGGGTGGATGGGTGGGTGGGTGTGTAATGAAGGAGGGTGGTTGGTCAGGGTGGATGGGTGGGTGTGTAATGAAGGAGGGTGGTTGGTCAGGGTTGATGGGTGGGTGTGTAATGAAGGAGGGTGGTTGGTCAGGGTGGATGGGTGGGTGGGTGTGTAATGAAGGAGGGTGGTTGGTCAGGGTTGATGGGTGGGTGTGTAATGAAGGAGGGTGGTTGGTCAGGGTTGATGGGTGGGTGTGTAATGAAGGAGTGTAGTTGGTCAGGGTGGATGGGTGGGTGTGTAATGAAGGAGGGTGGTTGGTCAGGGTGGATGGGTGGGTGTGTAATGAAGGAGGGTGGTTGGTCAGGGTGGATTAGTGGGTGTGTAATGAAGGAGGGTGGTTGGTCAGGGTGGATGGGTGGGTGTGTAATGAAGGAGGGTGGTTGGTCAGGGTGGATGGGTGGGTGTGTAATGAAGGAGTGTGGTTGGTCAGGGTGGATGGGTGGGTGGGTGTGTAATGAAGGAGGGTGGTTGGTCAGGGTGGATGGGTGGGTGTGTAATGAAGGAGGGTGGTTGGTCAGGGTGGGTGGCTGGGTGAGTTTACTTGTGTGCGTGCATGTCGGTATGTGTGTGTACCTGGGTGAGTTTACTTGTGTGCGTGCATGCTGGTATGTGTGTGTACCTGGGTGAGTTTACTTGTGTGCGTGCATGCCAGTATGTGTGTGTACCTGGGTGAGTTTACTTGTGTGCGTGCATGCAAGCAGAAAAACTACATCAACCTATTTCTGTGTGTGTGTGTTTTTGCTTGTGCATCTGCCAGCCTCCCTCACCCCCAGCCAACAGCCCCAGCCCATCAGGGGCCTTTTTTCCTGCCCCTGTCCCCCCTGACGTCTGCCATGGCTGGGTGGCATCTGAGTCCCCTTGGCCCCGACCCCGGTGTCTCTGGTACTCTGCCTATGTCCCGAATGGCACCATATTCCCTACATAGTGCACTACTTTTGATGGCATCTGGTCAAAAGTAGTAAACTAAATAGGGAATAGGGTGGCCTTTGAGACACAGCCTCTGTCCCTGGTCACTTGGAGTTCATCACTGATTAATGGCTGTGACAGTGCGTGGGCCCGCTGGTGGTGGCAGCCCAAGAGGACCGGGCACACCGTGGGTCCCTTAGCACCTGTCATGTCAGCAGATGCAAATAGGCCTTAATGTCCCGGTGGAGCTGATTGCCTGGTTTAAAAACCATTGGATCTAGTAGGGAACCAATCGGAACACTCATCTAGGAGCTATGAATCGCTTTGGGTCTCGTTCTGTCTCTGGGTCTCTCCCTCTCTGGGTCTCTCCCTCTCTGGGTCTCTCACTCTCTGGGTCTCTCCCTCTCTCTCTGGGTCTCTCCCTCTCTGGGTCTCTCACTCTCTGGGTCTCTCCCTCTCTGGGTCTCTCCCTCTCTGGGTCTCTCCCTCTCTGGGTCTCTCTCTCTCTGGGTCTCTCCCTCTCTCAACATCTCAATAGGTCTTTTAATTTTTCTCTGTTACTTTCACCACACCTCCTCTTTCACTCACGCATTCCTATCTCTCTCTCTTGCTCTCTCTCTCTCTCGCTCTCTGTCTCTGTCTCTCTCTCTCTCTCTCTCTCTCTGTCTCTCTCTCTCCCTCTCTCTCTCTGTCTCTCTCTCTCCCTCTATCTCTCTGTTTGTGTCTCTCTCTCTGTTTGTCTCTCTCTCTGTTTGTCTCTCTCTCTGTTTGTCTCTCTCTCTCTCTGTTTGTCTCTCTCTCTCTGTTTGTCTCTCTCTCTGTTTGTCTCTCTCTCTGTTTGTCTCTCTCTGTTTGTCTCTCTCTCTCTGTTTGTCTCTCTCTCTGTTTGTCTCTCTCTCTGTTTGTCTCTCTCTCTGTTTGTGTCTCTCTCTGTTTGTGTCTCTCTCTGTTTGTCTCTCTCTCTGTTTGTCTCTCTGTTTGTCTCTCTCTGTTTGTCTCTCTCTCTCTCTCTCTCTCTCTCTCTCTCTCTCTCGCACTCTCTCTCATGTCTATCTTTTAGGGCTGTGATAATACCAGGCAAAAACTTGCTTTTGTTCCTTTTTAAAAACCTGCTGGATGTAAAATATTGTGTCCTATAGCTTGGAAAATAAATGCATATGACTCTGGATGACAACGTAAGGATGTCTGTTTCCAACATTAGGGCTATCTCCCTCTCTCTCTCACACACACACACACACACACACACAGACACAAACACACACACACACACACACACACACACACACACACACACACACACACACACACACACACACACACACACACACACACACACACACACAACACCTTCATCTCTCCATGTATGTGACCCATAAGGCTATAACATCAATATCCTGATGATGGCATAGCTGTGGAGTTTTAAGTCCCCTTCCTTATGCAACAGACCTCAGCTGTGTGTCCATGACAACCCATCAACATGGACAATACTTCCGTCTCCCTACTTACAGTAGATGCCCCTTGTAGTAGACATATCTACCTCAAAGGGACTCACATAGATATAGTAACTATATAAAGGACACATATATTCACAATGGGAAAATCCAGAGCCACATCCTTTACTTAGCATTCTGCCAGCAAACGTACTCAATGTTGTGATCCCATCTTTGGGCTTCAGTTAGATTCTTGTTTTCCTGTATTTAAAAAGGCATTCCTGTATTTATAAGGACAATCCTGTATTTAAAAGGTCATTCCTGTATTCAAAAGGCATTCCTGTATTTAAAAGGACAATCCTGTATTTAAAAGGTCATTCCTGTATTTAAAAGGCATTCCTGTATTTATAAGGACAATCCTGTATTTAAAAGGTCATTCCTGTATTTAAAAGGTCATTCCTGTATTTAAAAGGCATTCCTGTATTTAAAAGGCATTCCTGTATTTAAAAGGCATTCCTGTATTTAAAAGGCATTCCTGTATTTATAAGGACATTCCTGTATTTAAAAGGTCATTCCTGTATTTAAAAGGTCATTCCTGTATTTAAAAGGCATTCCTGTATTTAAAAGGCATTCCTGTATTTAAAAGGCATTCCTGTATTTAAAAGGCATTCCTGTACTTAAAAGGCATTCCTGTATTTAAAAGGACATTCCTGTATTTAAAAGGTCATTCCTGTATTTAAAAGGTCATTCCTCTATTTAAAAGGCATTCCTGTATTTAAAAGGCATTCCTGTATTTAAAAGGTCATTCCTGTATTTAAAAGGTCATTCCTGTATTTAAAAGGAGCAAACATGAAGCGGGTATTTCTGTCTACAAGGGTCCTGTCACGGCTCTCGTTGTAATGAGGATCGGACCAAAGCGCAGCGTGGTAAGTGTTCATGATTTTATTAGATCACAAAACACTCGAACAAAATAAACAAGAGGGAAGAGGGAAGTATGATTCCCAATCAGAGACAACAATAGACAGCTGTCCCTGATTGAGGACCATACCCGGCCAAAACATAGAAATAAAGAAACTAGAATGCCCACCCTAGTCACACCCTGGCCTCACCAAAACAGAGAAATAAAGCCTCTCTATGGCCAGGATGTGACAGGTCCAGCCAGAAGCAATAGCAGAACGAGTCCCACTACAGGACAGTGGCTCTTTCATGGTGGATTACTGTAAACATTTTTAAAGACGAAGAAGAGAAAGAAGAAGAAGAAGAACCACTTTCTCCTGACTGGGCTTCTAATTTTATTAAACATGTACACATGTGGGATGAATATTAATGTGTTTGCGGAGAGAGATGGTTCTTCAGAGCCTAAAGAGTTCTGTAAACAAACTGTGCTTGCATGTTCATGTTCTCACCACAGCTACCATGACTAAACAGGAAGAGAAGCACCAACCCAGTGTGAATGTGCTTCCAAAATGCTCTCCCTTGTACCCATGTTGTGTACACACACACACACAAACACACACACACAAACAGTTTATTGCCAAAATAAATTGTTACTGCACTCAAAAACAAAGGGTGTGTGCTTGTGTGTGTGTGTGTGTGTGTGTGTGTGTGTGTGTGTGTGTGTGTGTGTGTGTGTGTGTGTGTGTGTGTGTGTGTGTGTGTGTGTGTGTGTGTGTGTGTGTGTGTGCTTGTGTGTGTGTGTTCAAACGTCTGTGTGCTTGTGTGTGTTTAATCTGTGTGTTTGTGTTGCTAAGCGAGGTCAAATGAGCTTTTGATTCTACAGAACACCACTACTCTTCTAGGCACAACAGTAACAGATCCCTGCATTACTCAAACCCCACCCCACAAACCTTTCTACCACATCTCTAGCTCAAGGCTCATTCCCCCCTAATGAAGCAACACCCTGCACATGGTGCATTATGCATGTTTAATTTAACTCTATTTACACAATGTGTTAAAGAGGATTGACGCTATGCTCCACCATCACCCTTAATCTTCATCTTCACAAGGTCCTTCGCTGTCGTTCTGGGATGGATTTGCACGTTTTGACCCAAAGTACGTTCATCTCTAGGAGACAGAACGCATCTCCTTCCTGAGCGGTATGACGCCTGCGTGGTCCAATGGTGTTTATACTTGCGTACTATTGTTTGTACAGATGAACGAGGTACCTTCAGGAGTTTGGAAATTGCTCCCAAGGATGAACCAGACTTGTGGAGGTCTAAAACAATTTTGTGAGGTCTTGGCTGATTTCCTTTGGTTTTCCCATGGAGTCAAGCAAAGAGGCTCTGCGTTTGAAGGTAGGCCTTGAAATACATCTACAGGTACACCTCCAATTGACTCAAAGGATGTCAATTAGCCTATCAGAAGCCATGACATCATTATCTGGAATTTTCCAAACTGTTTAAAGGCACAGCCAACTTAGTGTATGTAAACTTCTGACCCACTGGAATTGTGATACACTGAATTATAAGTGAAATAATCGGTCTGTAAACAATTGTTGGAAAAATTACTTGTGTCATGCACAAAGTAGATGTCCTAACTGACTGCCAAAACTATAGTTTGTTAACAAGAAATTTGTGGAGTGGTTGAAAAACAAGTTATAATGACTCAAACCTAAGTGTATGTAAACTTCCCACTTCAACTGTATGTTAATACATTCTTCTCCATATGTTAATACATCCTTCTCCATATGTTAATACAGCCTTCTCCATATGTTAATACAGCCTTCTCCATATGTTAATACAGCCTTCTCCATATGTTAATACAGCCTTCTCCATATGTTAATACAGCCTTCTCCATATGTTAATACAGCCTTCTCCATATGTTAATACAGCCTTCTCCATATGTTAATACAGCCTTCAGCCTTATGTTAATACATTCTTCTCCATATGTTAATACATTCTTCTCCATATGTTAATACAGCCTTCTCCATATGTACATTCTTCTCCATATGTTAATACAGCCTTCTCCATATGTTAATACAGCCTTCAGCCTTATGTTAATACAGCCTTCTCCATATGTTAATACAGCCTTCAGCCTTATGTTAATACAGCCTTCTCCATATGTTAATACATTCTTCTCCATATGTTAATACAGCCTTCTCCATATGTTAATACAGCCTTCAGCCTTATGTTAATACAGCCTTCTCCATATGTTAATACATTCTTCTCCATATGTTAATACAGCCTTCTCCATATGTTAATACATTCTTCTCCATATGTTAATACAGCCTTCTCCATATGTTAATACAGCCTTCTCCATATGTTAATACAGCCTTCTCCATATGTTAATACATTCTTCTCCATATGTTAATACATTCTTCTCCATATGTTAATACAGCCTTCTCCATATGTTAATACATTATTCTCCATATGTTAATACAGCCTTCTCCATATGCTAATACAGCCTTCTCCATATGTTAATACAGCCTTCTCCATATGTACATTCTTCTCCATATGTTAATACAGCCTTCTCCATATGTTAATACAGCCTTCAGCCTTATGTTAATACAGCCTTCTCCATATGTTAATACAGCCTTCAGCCTTATGTTAATACAGCCTTCTCCATATGTTAATACATTCTTCTCCATATGTTAATACAGCCTTATCCATATGTTAATACAGCCTTCAGCCTTATGTTAATACAGCCTTCTCCATATGTTAATACATTCTTCTCCATATGTTAATACAGCCTTCTCCATATGTTAATACATTCTTCTCCATATGTTAATACAGCCTTCTCCATATGTTAATACAGCCTTCTCCATATGTTAATACATCCTTCTCCATATGTTAATACATTCTTCTCCATATGTTAATACATTCTTCTCCATATGTTAATACAGCCTTCTCCATATGTTAATACATTATTCTCCATATGTTAATACAGCCTTCTCCATATGCTAATACAGCCTTCTCCATATGTTAATACAGCCTTCTCCATATGTTAATACATTCTTCTCCATATGTTAATACAGCCTTCTCCATATGTTAATACATTATTCTCCATATGTTAATACAGCCTTCTCCATATGTTAATACAGCCTTCTCCATATGTTAATACATTCTTCTCCATATGTTAATACAGCCTTCAGCCTTATGTTAATACATTCTTCTCCATATGTTAATACATCCTTCTCCATATGTTAATACAGCCTTCTCCATATGTTAATACAGCCTTCTCCATATGTTAATATAGTGTTAACCATATGTTAATATAGTGTTAACCATATGTTAATATAGTGTTAACCATATGTTAATACAGCCTTCTCTGCATGTTAATATAGTGTTAACCATATGTTAATGCAGCCTTCTCCATATGTTACTATAATGTTAATATAGTGTTAATTAACCATATGTTAATATAGTGTTAACCATATGTTAATATAGTGTTAACCATATGTTAATTCAGCCTTCTCCATATGTTAATATAGTGTTAACCATATGTTAATATAGTGTTAATTAACCATATGTTAATTCAGCCTTCTCCATATGTTAATATAGTGTTAACCATATGTTAATATAGTGTTAATTAACCATATGTTAATATAGTGTTAACATGCCATCATCACAGTGTCTTTATGAATTAGAGGCAGAAGTTCTGCAAGGTATAGCTTCTGTGCTTCCGAAATGACAACTGAGGACTGCACCAATGCACACATCCTACCCCAGAGGAGGGGACAGGACGGGGTGTGGGGGTGTGTCTGGGGGGTTAAATGTGTGTGTAAGTGTGCCTGTTTTTGCACTGTTTGTGTGTGAGTGTGTATGTGTACGTGCCTGCCTGTGTCCGTGCCTGTGTGTGTGTGTGTGTGTGTATGTGTCCGCGCCTGCCTGTGTCCATTCCTGTGTGTGTGTGTGCGTGTGTGTGTATGTGTACGTGCCTGCCTGTGTCCGTGCCTGTGTGTGTGTGTGTGTATGTGTACGTGCCTGCCTGTGTCCGTGCCTGTGTGTGTATGTGTGTGTGTGGATGTGTACGTGTGTGTGTGTGTGTGTGTGTGTGTGTGTGTGTGTGTGTGTGTGTGTGTGTGTGTGTGTGTGTGTGTGTGTGTGTGTGTGTGTGCATTCATCTGTGTGTGTAAACATGTGCAAGAACAAAAAAACACGAAAATACACCAACAACCAGAGAAAGACCAGCTTGCACTCGGAAATCCGTCATTTGTACGAACGCCAACTCACAGAATCTCTTTCTCTCTTCCACTGAAAGGAGGGGGGATGTTTGGCAGGGACAAAATAATGTCTCATGGAAAATTAGTCAGTACAAGAAGAAAAAGAACAAGCTGCATGTCCAGACTGCCAGGCCCAGCAGAGCCTTACAGGAGCAACAGCAGGAGTGAGGGTCGGCCCCTTCTACCCAACTAGGAAAACAACTATTACATGGTCTTTCAGAGCCAACTCAAAGCTACATTAGCAATAGTGTTAGGGCTGGTCCCAAATGGCACCTTACTCCCTATATAGTGCACTACTTCTCACCAGGGCCCAGCGCTCTTTGTGATTACGGGCCCTGTTTATTTACCTTCTTGGCAATGATTTCCCATCGCTTTCACAAGAGGTTAACGTACGGCAGCGTATGGAACACCAATGAGTGCCTCTTGATTTGTATAGAATAAATAATGTGTTTATCGCACCGTTTCTATGGTAATTGCACAATCACCATAGAAACGGTGTAATAATAATGTGTAAGTAATAATAATAATATTAACAATAAACATGATCTCTATTCCCTTAATGGCTAATTAGCACACACACACACACACACACACACACACACACACACACACACACACACACACACACACACACACACACTGTGTATTTATGAATAGGGACGAAGCTGGGAGATGACAAGGCCTCTACATCACAGGCGGAATAATTCCATTTGGATGGAAAACAATGGCATTAACACTATTGATAATGACCCTCCGGTGCCAAGCATGCTTAGAGTCCTTCTCTCTTTCTGTCAGTTTATCTCTCTCTCTTTCTGTCTTTCTCAGTCTCTCTCTCTCTCTTTCTGTCTTTCTCTCAGTTTATCTCTCTCTTTCTGTCTCTCTCTCTCTGCCTCTCTCTCTCTCTGCCTCTCTCTCTATGTCTCTCTTTCTGTCTCTCTCTCTCTGTCTCTCTTTCGGTCTCTCTCTCTCTCTCTCTCTGTCTCTGTCTCTCTCTCTTTCTGTCTCTGTCTGTCTCTCTCTGTCTCTCTCTCTTTCGGTCTCTCTCTCTTTCTGTCTCTCTCTCTTTCTGTCTCTGTCTCTCTCTTTTTCTGTCTCTCTCTTTCTGTCTCTCTCTCTTTCTGTCTCTGTTAGTCTCTCTCTCTTTCTGTCTCTCTCTCTCTTTCTGTCTCTCTCAGTCTCACTCTGTCTCTCTGTCTCTCTGTCTCTCTCTGTCTCTCTCATTCTGTCTCTCTCTGTCTCTCTCTTTCTCGCTCTGTCTCTCTCTCTTTCTGTCTCTCTCTCAGTCTATCTCTCCCTTTCTCATTATCTCGAATGTTGATACCGTACCCTCACCAAGTTATCGATCTATGCAATCATCCATCCATCCATCCATCCATGTATTTATCCACTCCTCCCTTCATCATCCACCCATTCCTCTCACCAGGTATTTCGTCCACACTGACGTACCGCTCGGAGGGGTAGAAATTGGAACTTCCTCTCTCAAATGTTTTCCAACCAGGTAAGAACCGTTTCTATGGACCCTCTCTGTGTTCCCAGCACAACATCTCCACTATGCTTTCCCCTAGTCAGTGAAAGGGGCTTTATGATAATTCTGTTCAAAGTGGCCCTTTGTGTTTCTGGTTAGCATATATATTGGATGTTGCCGCATTGCTGGTTGCAGTCTGTAACAGTATTAGCACTTTGAGTGTGTGTGTGTGTGAGAGTGATGTGACATTCCCCATCTGTGTGTCGACGGGACGGTGCGCTTCCTGTAAAACTCAATCAACGTTATATTTTCACATTTCAATCATTTAGCAGACACTCTTATCCAGAGTGACTTCTAGTCGTGAGTGGATACATGTCTTTACTTTTTCCTACTGGTCCCCCTGAGGGAATTAAACCCACAACCCTGACGTTGCCAGCACCATGCTCTACCAACTGAGCCACACAGGAACGCTGGGCCTAAATTATTTAGGTGCAGTGTGTGTGTGTGTGTGTGTGTGTGTGCGTGTGCGTGTGTGTGCGTGTGCGTGTGTGTGTGTGTGTGTGTGTGTTTGTGTGTGTGTGTGTGCGTGCGTGTGTTTGTGTAACAAGAAACACTGAGATGAACCATGGCTACATTGCATTAAATTCACCAGTCAAGGCTACTGAACTACTACAGCAGTACAGCCTGTACCATCAGGGAAACACAGTATGTAACTCCAGACACACAGATCTGTTCAGAAGACATGGCATCTGAGAGAAGACCATAGGGAATGGTGTACATCTTCAACTTACAGAGCGAGAGAGAGCTAGCCTCTTCAAAACCCCAAGTACCGGGCAGTAATGTGCACCGATAATGTCTATAACGATCATTATATTGATCATTTAGGAGCCGAATAGGTCATATTGTATATGTGCATGTTTCCAATTCATGATGCATTTCTATTGTATGTGTGTTTGCCATTAATCACCTGTTAAGTGTGTGTTCCCCCTCTACAGGCCAATGGAGAGCACAGTTAAAAGGCAGACTTGCTCCAAGGCCTACTGGGAGTGACTGGAATGGCAGCACACACTATTTTGACCATCCAAGACCACATTTACAATGCTGTTTGTTTCTTTAGTTTAATGATCACAATTCGTTTTGGTAGAATTCTAGAGCGACCAATACATGTATTATTCTTTTTCAACTTGAATCAAACTCTGGACATTGGATTTGTATGCGTCAAGTGTGGCTAAAGGATTAAGATTGGAAATTGTATTGGGACAATTATATTGGACAATTTAGCCACTACAGTTACGATCTATTGATGGAAGTTCTAACACGTACTGTATGTTAGATGCATACACGCTCTGCACCAAACATGTCTCAGAGGAAGTGCCGCCATCTTGCCCGAAAGCCACAGTTCTCAAACCACCCACTGTGTTTCTCCCAACTGTCTAATTTCTCAGTGATTGAGACAAGAGACAATTTCATTATCTGTGCACAGTTATTGTAATCAGCGGACCGTTAGGAGCCGTCTTGGTACCCTCCACCCCTCTCACTCTCCTCCGTACCCCCCTGTAACCAGGTGATTAATGGTCTGGCTCGCTCTGTTGTTAATGAAACCAGGACTTCATCAGCACCCCTCCTCCACTGACGACAACAAGGAATACAGATGCACCATGGGTAGATTCTAAACGCAGGTGTGTCCTTCCAAACATATTCTGCAATATCACAAATGTGCAGCTCACTGGAACAGGGTAATGATCTCACCCTCTGCTGAACACACCTCAATCTCTTCCTCCAACCTTGCCTCCCTTTGTCTTTCTCCCTCCGTCTCTCTCGCTCTCTCTCTCATGTCCTCTCTCCCTCTTTCTCTGCATTCTCTGTCTCTCTTTCTCTCTCGTATGTCCTCTCTCCCTCTTTCTCTGCATTTCTCTGTCTCTCTTTCTCTCTCTTATGTCCTCTCTCCATCTTTCTCTGCATTTCTCTGTCTATCTTTCTCTCTCTCTTATGTCCTCTCCCTCTTTCTCTGCATTTCTCTGTCTCTATTTCTCTCTCTCTTATGTCCTCTCTCTCTCTCATTCTCTGCATTTCTCTGTCTCTCTTTCTCTCTCTCATGTCCTCTCTCCCTCTTTCTCTGCATTTCTCTGTCTCTTTCTCTCTCTCTCTCTCTCTCTCTCTGTATTTATATGCCTCCCATTCTCTCTTTCTCTTTCCCCAATAATATTGGGAGTATTCATAATCACTACTATTTTTGTTCACTAAAAAAAATGAATCGAGCAGGTGATGTACTGTAGTATCTTATAGTGTCTGTGGTAGACTGGTGATGTAATGTAGTATCTTATAGTGTCTGTGGTAGACTGGTGATGTACTGTAGTATCTTATAGTGTCTGTGGTAGACTGGTGATGTACTGTAGAATCTTATAGTATCTGTAGTAGACTGGTGATGTACTGTAGAATCTTATGATGTACTGTAGTATCTTATAGTATCTGTGGTAGACTGGTGATGTACTGTAGAATCTTATAGTGTCTGTGGTAGACTGGTGATGTACTGTAGAATCTTATAGTGTCTGTGGTAGACTGGTGGTGTACTGTAGTATATTATAGTGTCTGTGGTAGACTGGTGATGTACTGTAGTATATTATAGTGTCTGTGGTAGACTGGTGATGTACTGTAGCATCTTATAGTATCTGTAGTAGACTGGTGATGTACTGTAGTATATTATAGTGTCTGTGGTAGACTGGTGATGTACTGTAGCATCTTATAGTATCTGTAGTAGACTGGTGATGTACTGTAGCATCTTATAGTGTCTGTGGTAGACTGGTGATGTACTGTAGAATCGTATAGTATCTGTAGTAGACTGGTGATGTACTGTAGTATCTTATAGTATCTGTAGTAGACTGGTGATGTACTGTAGCATCTTATAGTATCTGTAGTAGACTGGTGATGTACTGTAGTATATTATAGTGTCTGTGGTAGACTGGTGATGTACTGTAGAATCTTATAGTATCTGTAGTAGACTGGTGATGTACTGTGGTATCTTATAGTGTCTGTGGTAGACTGGTGATGTACTGTAGTATCGTATAGTGTCTGTGGTAGACTGGTGATGTACTGTAGAATCTTATAGTATCTGTAGTAGACTGGTGATGTACTGTAGTATCTTATAGGGGCGGCAGGGTAGCCTAGTGGTTAGAGCGTTGGACAAGTAACCGGAAGGTTGCAAGTTCAGGTGATATACTGTAGTATCTTATAGTGTCTGTGGTAGACTGGTGATGTACTGTAGTATCTTATAGTATCTGTAGTAGACAGGTGATGTACTGTAGAATATTATAGTATCTGTAGTAGACTGGTGATATACTGTAGTATCTTATAGGGGCGGCAGGGTAGCCTAGTGGTTAGAGCGTTGGACAAGTAACCGGAAGGTTGCAAGTTCAGGTGATATACTGTAGTATCTTATAGTGTCTGTGGTAGACTGGTGATGTACTGTAGTATCTTATAGTGTCTGTGGTAGACTGGTGATGTACTGTAGTATCTTATAGTATCTGTGGTAGACTGGTGATGTACTGTAGAATCTTATAGTGTCTGTGGTAGACTGGTGATGTACTGTAGTATCTTATAGTGTCTGTGGTAGACTGGTGATGTACTGTAGAATCTTATAGTATCTGTAGTAGACTGGTGATGTACTGTAGAATCTTATAGTGTCTGTGGTAGACTGGTGATATACTGTAGTATATTATAGTGTCTGTGGTAGACTGGTGATATACTGTAGTATATTATAGTATCTGTAGTAGACTGGTGATATACTGTAGTATATTATAGTGTCTGTGGTAGACTGGTGATATACTGTAGTATATTATAGTGTCTGTGGTAGACTGGTGATGTACTGTAGTATATTATAGTGTCTGTGGTAGACTGGTGATGTACTGTAGCATCTTATAGTATCTGTGGTAGACTGGTGATGTACTGTAGTATATTATAGTGTCTGTGGTAGACTGGTGATGTACTGTAGCATCTTATAGTATCTGTGGTAGACTGGTGATGTACTGTAGAATCTTATAGTGTCTGTGGTAGACTGATGATGTACTGTAGAATCTTATAGTGTCTGTGGTAGACTGGTGATGTACTGTAGCATCTTATAGTATCTGTAGTAGACTGGTGATGTACTGTAGTATATTATAGTGTCTGTGGTAGACTGGTGATGTACTGTAGCATCTTATAGTGTCTGTGGTAGACTGGTGATGTACTGTAGCATCTTATAGTATCTGTAGTAGACTGGTGATGTACTGTAGCATCTTATAGTGTCTGTGGTAGACTGGTGATGTACTGTAGAATCGTATAGTATCTGTAGTAGACTGGTGATGTACTGTAGTATCTTATAGTATCTGTAGTAGACTGGTGATGTACTGTAGTATATTATAGTATCTGTAGTAGACTGGTGATGTACTGTAGTATATTATAGTGTCTGTGGTAGACTGGTGATGTACTGTAGAATCTTATAGTATCTGTAGTAGACTGGTGATGTACTGTAGTATCTTATAGGGGCGGCAGGGTAGCCTAGTGGTTAGAGCGTTGGACAAGTAACCGGAAGGTTGCAAGTTCAGGTGATATACTGTAGTATCTTATAGTGTCTGTGGTAGACTGGTGATGTACTGTAGTATCTTATAGTGTCTGTGGTAGACTGGTGATGTACTGTAGAATCTTATAGTATCTGTGGTAGACTGGTGATGTACTGTAGTATCTTATAGTGTCTGTGGTAGACTGGTGATGTACTGTAGTATCTTATAGTGTCTTTGGTAGACTGGTGATGTACTGTAGAATCTTATAGTATCTGTGGTAGACTGGTGATGTACTGTAGTATCTTATAGTGTCTGTAGTAGACTGGTGATGTACTGTAGCATCTTATAGTATCTGTAGTAGACTGGTGATGTACTGTAGTATCTTATAGTATCTGTAGTAGACTGGTGATGTACTGTAGAATCTTATAGTGTCTGTGGTAGACTGGTGATATACTGTAGTATATTATAGTGTCTGTGGTAGACTGGTGATATACTGTAGTATATTATAGTATCTGTAGTAGACTGGTGATATACTGTAGTATATTATAGTGTCTGTGGTAGACTGGTGATGTACTGTAGTATATTATAGTGTCTGTGGTAGACTGGTGATATACTGTAGTATATTATAGTCTCTGTAGTAGACTGGTGATGTACTGTAGCATCTTATAGTATCTGTAGTAGACTGGTGATGTACTGTAGTATCTTATAGGGGCGGCAGGGTAGCCTAGTGGTTAGAGCGTTGGACAAGTAACCGGAAGGTTGCATGTTCAGGTGATATACTGTAGTATCTTATAGTATCTGTGGTAGACTGGTGATGTACTGTAGTATCTTATAGTATCTGTGGTAGACTGGTGATGTACTGTAGTATCTTATAGTATCTGTGGTAGACTGGTGATGTACTGTAGAATCTTATAGTGTCTGTGGTAGACTGGTGATGTACTGTAGTATCTTATAGTATCTGTGGTAGACTGGTGATGTACTGTAGAATCTTATAGTGTCTGTGGTAGACTGGTGATGTACTGTAGAATCTTATAGTGTCTGTGGTAGACTGGTGATGTACTGTAGTATCTTATAGTATCTGTGGTAGACTGGTGATGTACTGTAGAATCTTATAGTGTCTGTGGTAGACTGGTGATGTACTGTAGTATATTATAGTATCTGTGGTAGACTGGTGATGTACTGTAGAATCTTATAGTGTCTGTGGTAGACTGGTGATGTACTGTGGTATCTTATAGTATCTGTGGTAGACTGGTGATGTACTGTAGTATCTTATAGTATCTGTAGAAGACAGGTGATGTACTGTAGTATATTATAGTATCTGTAGTAGACTGGTGATATACTGTAGTATATTATAGTCTCTGTAGTAGACAGGTGATGTACTGTAGAATGGTAAAACCGGGGTGGTCAGTGCATTATAACATGAGACTATTGAACGTGTGTGTTTTCTACAGAGAGAGAGAGAGAACACATCATTCCATCACCATCCTGTCTCTGCTCTCCAATCTAACACTAGAGATCAACCAGTCAGGCAGGGTATAGAATCAGTAAACACTCAGACAGAGACCTAGCTGTTTATAATACTAGAGATCAACCAGTCAGGCAGGGTATAGAATCAGTACACCAGAGACCTGGCTGTTTATAACACTAGAGATCAACCAGTCAGGCAGGGTATAGAATCAGTACACACTCAGACAGAGACCTAGCTGTTTATAACACTAGAGATCAACCAGTCAGGCAGGGTATAGAATCAGTACACACTCAGACAGAGACCTAGCTGTTTATAACACTAGAGATCAACCAGTCAGGCAGGGTATAGAATCAGTACACACTCAGACAGAGACCTAGCTGTTTATAATACTAGAGATCAACCAGTCAGGCAGGGTATAGAATCAGTACACCAGAGACCTGGCTGTTTATAACACTAGAGATCAACCAGTCAGGCAGGGTATAGAATCAGTACACACTCAGACAGAGACCTAGCTGTTTATAACACTAGAGATCAACCAGTCAGGCAGGGTATAGAATCAGTACACACTCAGACAGAGACCTAGCTGTTTATAACACTAGAGATCAACCAGTCAGGCAGGGTATAGAATCAGTACACACTCAGACAGAGACCTGGCTGTTTATAACACTAAAGATCAACCAGTCAGGCAGGGTATAGAATCAGTACACACTCAGACAGAGACCTGGCTGTTTATAACACTAGAGATCAACCAGTCAGGCAGGGTATAGAATCAGTACACACTCAGACAGAGACCTGGCTGTTTATAACACTAGAGATCAACCAGTCAGGCAGGGTATAGAATCAGTACACACTCAGACAGAGACCTGGCTGTTTATAACACTAAAGATCAACCAGTCAGGCAGGGTATAGAATCAGTACACACTCAGACAGAGACCTAGCTGTTTATAACACTAGCTCATTTGCCAGACAATCTGTGTCAATTGATGTGGTAGGATTTACCACCAGGTCAGCTATGTATCGAAAGCACCAACACTAGTCCGATGGCTAGTGTGATGAAGTAGAAACAAGCTAGCCTGGTCCCAGATCTGTTTGTGCCGTCTTGTCAACTCCAATGGTCATTGTCAAACAGATCTGGGACCAGGCTAGAAACAAGCAGTGTGGCTACAAGACCCGAACAACACTGTCAATCGAATTCTACTTTTCCTTTTAGTGAGCGAGTGCCAGTCGAGTGAGTTTCCGAAAGAAAGAAAATAAGTGAGGGAACGAGGGAATGTACCGTGTCACAGAAGTGTTAATGAACACCACTGTTTTAACGCCTCGCTCGCTCTACAATGTCGCTTGGTTGACTTTACACACCATGCTTACATGACTGAGGAGGCGGGTGGGGAGAAAACAGAGACAGAAG
>NC_048574.1:72207267-72229767 GCF_013265735.2 Oncorhynchus mykiss
CGTGGTCCGTTAATTCATTAGACGATTGTGACAGTGATACTTTGGTTACAGAGCGACAGAGCAACGACAAAGCCACCCTTGGTCCGTTGATTCATTAGACGATGGTGACAGTGATACTTTGGTTACAGAGCGACAGAGCAACGACACAGCCCTTGGTCCGTTAATTCATTAGACGATGGTGACAGTGATACTTTGGTTACAGAGCGACAGAGCAACGACAAGGCCCTTGGTCTGTTGATTCATTAGACGATGGTGACAGTGATACTTTGGTTACAGAGGGACAGAGCAACGACAAGGCCCTTGGTCTGTTGATTCATTAGACGATGGTGACAGTGATACTTTGGTTACAGAGCGACAGAGCAACGACACAGCCCTTGGTCCGTTAATTCATTAGACGATGGTGACAGTGATACTTTGGTTACAGAGCGACAGAGCAACGACACAGCCCTTGGTCCGTTAATTCATTAGACGATGGTGACAGTGATACTTTGGTTACAGAGCGACAGAGCAACGACACAGCCCTTGGTCCGTTAATTCATTAGACGATGGTGACAGTGATACTTTGGTTACAGAGCGACAGAGCAACGACAAGGCCCTTGGTCTGTTGATTCATTAGACGATGGTGACAGTGATACTTTGGTTACAGAGCGACAGAGCAACGACACAGCCCTTGGTCCGTTAATCCATTAGACGATGGTGACAGTGATACTTTGGTTACAGAGCGACAGAGCAACGACAAGGCCCTTGGTCCGTTAATTCATTAGACGATCGTGACAGTGATACTTTGGTTACAGAGCGACAGAGCAACGACAAAGCCACCCTTGGTCCGTTAATTCATTAGACGATCGTGACAGTGATACTTTGGTTACAGAGCGACAGAGCAACGACAAAGCCACCCTTGGTCCGTTAATTCATTAGACGATGGTGACAGTGATACTTTGGTTACAGAGCGACAGAGCAACGACAAGGCCCTTGGTCCGTTAATTCATTAGACGATCGTGACAGTGATACTTTGGTTACAGAGCGACAGAGCAACGACAAAGCCACCCTTGGTCCGTTAATTCATTAGACGATCGTGACAGTGATACTTTGGTTACAGAGCGACAGAGCAACGACAAGGCCCTTGGTCCGTTAATTCATTAGACGATCGTGACAGTGATACTTTGGTTACAGAGCGACAGAGCAACGACAAAGCCACCCTTGGTCCGTTAATTCATTAGATGATGGTGACAGTGATACTTTGGTTACAGAGGGACAGAGCAACGACAAAGCCACCCGTGGTCCGTTAATTCATTAGACGATCGTGACAGTGATACTTTGGTTACAGAGCGACAGAGCAACGACAAAGCCACCCTTGGTCCGTTGATTCATTAGACGATGGTGACAGTGATACTTTGGTTACAGAGCGACAGAGCAACGACACAGCCCTTGGTCCGTTAATTCATTAGACGATGGTGACAGTGATACTTTGGTTACAGAGCGACAGAGCAACGACAAGGCCCTTGGTCCGTTGATTCATTAGACGATGGTGACAGTGATACTTTGGTTACAGAGCGACAGAGCAACGACACAGCCCTTGGTCCGTTAATTCATTAGACGATGGTGACAGTGATACTTTGGTTACAGAGCGACAGAGCAACGACAAGGCCCTTGGTCCGTTAATTCATTAGACGATCGTGACAGTGATACTTTGGTTACAGAGCGACAGAGCAACGACAAAGCCACCCTTGGTCCGTTAATTCATTAGACGATGGTGACAGTGATACTTTGGTTACAGAGCGACAGAGCAACGACAAGGCCCTTGGTCCGTTAATTCATTAGACGATCGTGACAGTGATACTTTGGTTACAGAGCGACAGAGCAACGACAAAGCCACCCTTGGTCCGTTAATTCATTAGACGATCGTGACAGTGATACTTTGGTTACAGAGCGACAGAGCAACGACAAGGCCCTTGGTCCGTTAATTCATTAGACGATCGTGACAGTGATACTTTGGTTACAGAGCGACAGAGCAACGACAAAGCCACCCTTGGTCCGTTAATTCATTAGACGATGGTGACAGTGATACTTTGGTTACAGAGGGACAGAGCAACGACAAAGCCACCCGTGGTCCGTTAATTCATTAGACGATCGTGACAGTGATACTTTGGTTACAGAGCGACAGAGCAACGACAAGGCCCTTGGTCCGTTGATTCATTAGACGATGGTGACAGTGATACTTTGGTTACAGAGCGACAGAGCAACGACAAAGCCACCCTTGGTCCGTTAATTCATTAGACGATGGTGACAGTGATACTTTGGTTACAGAGCGACAGAGCAACGACAAAGCCACCCTTGGTCCGTTAATTCATTAGACGATCGTGACAGTGATACTTTGGTTACAGAGCGACAGAGCAACGACAAGGCCCTTGGTCCGTTAATTCATTAGACGATCGTGACAGTGATACTTTGGTTACAGAGCGACAGAGCAACGACAAAGCCACCCTTGGTCCGTTAATTCATTAGACGATCGTGACAGTGATACTTTGGTTACAGAGCGACAGAGCAACGACAAGGCCCTTGGTCCGTTAATTCATTAGACGATCGTGACAGTGATACTTTGGTTACAGAGCGACAGAGCAACGACAAAGCCACCCTTGGTCCGTTAATTCATTAGACGATGGTGACAGTGATACTTTGGTTACAGAGGGACAGAGCAACGACAAAGCCACCCGTGGTCCGTTAATTCATTAGACGATCGTGACAGTGATACTTTGGTTACAGAGCGACAGAGCAACGACAAAGCCACCCTTGGTCCGTTGATTCATTAGACGATGGTGACAGTGATACTTTGGTTACAGAGCGACAGAGCAACGACACAGCCCTTGGTCCGTTAATTCATTAGACGATGGTGACAGTGATACTTTGGTTACAGAGCGACAGAGCAACGACAAGGCCCTTGGTCCGTTGATTCATTAGACGATGGTGACAGTGATACTTTGGTTACAGAGCGACAGAGCAACGACACAGCCCTTGGTCCGTTAATTCATTAGACGATGGTGACAGTGATACTTTGGTTACAGAGCGACAGAGCAACGACAAGGCCCTTGGTCCGTTAATTCATTAGACGATCGTGACAGTGATACTTTGGTTACAGAGCGACAGAGCAACGACAAAGCCACCCTTGGTCCGTTAATTCATTAGACGATCGTGACAGTGATACTTTGGTTACAGAGCGACAGAGCAACGACAAAGCCACCCTTGGTCCGTTAATTCATTAGACGATGGTGACAGTGATACTTTGGTTACAGAGCGACAGAGCAACGACAAGGCCCTTGGTCCGTTAATTCATTAGACGATCGTGACAGTGATACTTTGGTTACAGAGCGACAGAGCAACGACAAAGCCACCCTTGGTCCGTTAATTCATTAGACGATCGTGACAGTGATACTTTGGTTACAGAGCGACAGAGCAACGACAAGGCCCTTGGTCCGTTAATTCATTAGACGATCGTGACAGTGATACTTTGGTTACAGAGCGACAGAGCAACGACAAAGCCACCCTTGGTCCGTTAATTCATTAGACGATGGTGACAGTGATACTTTGGTTACAGAGGGACAGAGCAACGACAAAGCCACCCGTGGTCCGTTAATTCATTAGACGATCGTGACAGTGATACTTTGGTTACAGAGCGACAGAGCAACGACAAAGCCACCCTTGGTCCGTTGATTCATTAGACGATGGTGACAGTGATACTTTGGTTACAGAGCGACAGAGCAACGACACAGCCCTTGGTCCGTTAATTCATTAGACGATGGTGACAGTGATACTTTGGTTACAGAGCGACAGAGCAACGACAAGGCCCTTGGTCCGTTGATTCATTAGACGATGGTGACAGTGATACTTTGGTTACAGAGCGACAGAGCAACGACACAGCCCTTGGTCCGTTAATTCATTAGACGATGGTGACAGTGATACTTTGGTTACAGAGCGACAGAGCAACGACAAGGCCCTTGGTCCGTTAATTCATTAGACGATCGTGACAGTGATACTTTGGTTACAGAGCGACAGAGCAACGACAAAGCCACCCTTGGTCCGTTAATTCATTAGACGATCGTGACAGTGATACTTTGGTTACAGAGCGACAGAGCAACGACAAAGCCACCCTTGGTCCGTTAATTCATTAGACGATCGTGACAGTGATACTTTGGTTACAGAGCGACAGAGCAACGACAAGGCCCTTGGTCCGTTAATTCATTAGACGATCGTGACAGTGATACTTTGGTTACAGAGCGACAGAGCAACGACAAAGCCACCCTTGGTCCGTTAATTCATTAGACGATGGTGACAGTGATACTTTGGTTACAGAGGGACAGAGCAACGACAAAGCCACCCGTGGTCCGTTAATTCATTAGACGATCGTGACAGTGATACTTTGGTTACAGAGCGACAGAGCAACGACAAAGCCACCCTTGGTCCGTTGATTCATTAGACGATGGTGACAGTGATACTTTAGTTACAGAGCGACAGAGCAACGACACAGCCCTTGGTCCGATAATTCATCAGACGATGGTGACAGTGATACTTTGGTTACAGAGCGACAGAGCAACGACAAGGCCCTTGGTCCGTTGATTCATTAGACGATGGTGACAGTGATACTTTGGTTACAGAGCGACAGAGCAACGACACAGCCCTTGGTCCGTTAATTCATTAGACGATGGTGACAGTGATACTTTGGTTACAGAGCGACAGAGCAACGACAAGGCCCTTGGTCCGTTAATTCATTAGACGATCGTGACAGTGATACTTTGGTTACAGAGCAACAGAGCAACGACAAAGCCACCCTTGGTCCGTTAATTCATTAGACGATGGTGACAGTGATACTTTGGTTACAGAGCGACAGAGCAACGACAAAGCCACCCTTGGTCCGTTAATTCATTAGACGATCGTGACAGTGATACTTTGGTTACAGAGCGACAGAGCAACGACAAGGCCCTTGGTCCGTTAATTCATTAGACGATCGTGACAGTGATACTTTGGTTACAGAGCGACAGAGCAACGACAAAGCCACCCTTGGTCCGTTAATTCATTAGACGATGGTGACAGTGATACTTTGGTTACAGAGGGACAGAGCAACGACAAAGCCACCCGTGGTCCGTTAATTCATTAGACGATCGTGACAGTGATACTTTGGTTACAGAGCGACAGAGCAACGACAAAGCCACCCTTGGTCCGTTGATTCATTAGACGATGGTGACAGTGATACTTTGGTTACAGAGCGACAGAGCAACGACACAGCCCTTGGTCCGTTAATTCATTAGACGATGGTGACAGTGATACTTTGGTTACAGAGCGACAGAGCAACGACAAGGCCCTTGGTCCGTTGATTCATTAGACGATGGTGACAGTGATACTTTGGTTACAGAGCGACAGAGCAACGACACAGCCCTTGGTCCGTTAATTCATTAGACGATGGTGACAGTGATACTTTGGTTACAGAGCGACAGAGCAACGACAAGGCCCTTGGTCCGTTAATTCATTAGACGATCGTGACAGTGATACTTTGGTTACAGAGCGACAGAGCAACGACAAAGCCACCCTTGGTCCGTTAATTCATTAGACGATCGTGACAGTCATACTTTGGTTACAGAGCGACAGAGCAACGACAAGGCCCTTGGTCCGTTAATTCATTAGACGATCGTGACAGTGATACTTTGGTTACAGAGCGACAGAGCAACGACAAAGCCACCCTTGGTCCGTTAATTCATTAGACGATCGTGACAGTGATACTTTGGTTACAGAGCGACAGAGCAACGACAAGGCCCTTGGTCCGTTAATTCATTAGACGATCGTGACAGTGATACTTTGGTTACAGAGCGACAGAGCAACGACAAAGCCACCCTTGGTCCGTTAATTCATTAGACGATGGTGACAGTGATACTTTGGTTACAGAGGGACAGAGCAACGACAAAGCCACCCGTGGTCCGTTAATTCATTAGACGATCGTGACAGTGATACTTTGGTTACAGAGCGACAGAGCAACGACAAAGCCACCCTTGGTCCGTTGATTCATTAGACGATGGTGACAGTGATACTTTGGTTACAGAGCGACAGAGCAACGACACAGCCCTTGGTCCGATAATTCATCAGACGATGGTGACAGTGATACTTTGGTTACAGAGCGACAGAGCAACGACAAGGCCCTTGGTCCGTTGATTCATTAGACGATGGTGACAGTGATACTTTGGTTACAGAGCGACAGAGCAACGACACAGCCCTTGGTCCGTTAATTCATTAGACGATGGTGACAGTGATACTTTGGTTACAGAGCGACAGAGCAACGACAAGGCCCTTGGTCCGTTAATTCATTAGACGATCGTGACAGTGATACTTTGGTTACAGAGCAACAGAGCAACGACAAAGCCACCCTTGGTCCGTTAATTCATTAGACGATGGTGACAGTGATACTTTGGTTACAGAGCGACAGAGCAACGACAAAGCCACCCTTGGTCCGTTAATTCATTAGACGATCGTGACAGTGATACTTTGGTTACAGAGCGACAGAGCAACGACAAGGCCCTTGGTCCGTTAATTCATTAGACGATCGTGACAGTGATACTTTGGTTACAGAGCGACAGAGCAACGACAAAGCCACCCTTGGTCCGTTAATTCATTAGACGATCGTGACAGTGATACTTTGGTTACAGAGCAACAGAGCAACGACAAGGCCCTTGGTCCGTTAATTCATTAGACGATCGTGACAGTGATACTTTGGTTACAGAGCGACAGAGCAACGACAAAGCCACCCTTGATCCGTTAATTCATTAGACGATGGTGACAGTGATACTTTGGTTACAGAGGGACAGAGCAACGACAAAGCCACCCGTGGTCCGTTAATTCATTAGACGATCGTGACAGTGATACTTTGGTTACAGAGCGACAGAGCAACGACACAGCCCTTGGTCCGTTAATTCATTAGACGATGGTGACAGTGATACTTTGGTTACAGAGCGACAGAGCAACGACAAGGCCCTTGGTCCGTTGATTCATTAGACGATGGTGACAGTGATACTTTGGTTACAGAGCGACAGAGCAACGACAAGGCCCTTGGTCCGTTGATTCATTAGACGATGGTGACAGTGATACTTTGGTTACAGAGCGACAGAGCAATGACAAAGCCACCCTTGGTCCGTTGATTCATTAGACGATGGTGACAGTGATACTTTGGTTACAGAGCGACAGAGCAACGACAAGGCCCTTGGTCCGTTAATTCATTAGACGATCGTAACAGTGATACTTTGGTTACAGAGCGACAGAGCAACGACAAGGCCCTTGGTCCGTTAATTCATTAGACGATCGTGACAGTGATACTTTGGTTACAGAGCGACAGAGCAACGACAAGGCCCTTGGTCCGTTAATTCATTAGACGATCGTGACAGTGATACTTTGGTTACAGAGCGACAGAGCAACGACAAGGCCCTTGGTCCGTTAATTCATTAGACGATCGTGACAGTGATACTTTGGTTACAGAGCGACAGAGCAACGACAAGGCCCTTGATCCGTTGATTCATTAGACGATGGTGACAGTGATACTTTGGTTACAGAGCGACAGGGGAACCTGACTTAAGACTAGAGACAGTTCTGCATCCCAAATGGCTCCCTATTCCCGTTATAGTGGACTACCTTTAACAAGGGCCTATAGGGGCCCTGCCACTATATAGGGAATAGAGTCCCATTTGGAATGCACTCAGTGTTGATCAACGTTTGGGAGATAATGCCGTGTCGTGGGTTAGTTTATTTGAGTTAGTTATGAACCTTCAGGGGGCTACAAAGTCTCGGCAAAAACAAAGAGAGTCCCTCCTCTTCCTCTTTCACTCCTTCACCTTCTTCCTCCACTTCCCGCTGTGTGATTACAGATTTCTGTCACCAGCTCATTCTTTTTCTCAGAAGGTCTTTGAGGGTTTTCCTTAGAGGGGGGTTGTTCAGAGACACACGCTTCCGCACAAAAATCAACACACTGGAGTATGTCTCTCTCTTAGTAAGTCAGTCATGAAGCTACACATTAACATCATGTTCAAACACCGCAAAGCAGGTTGGTTTCCAGGTAATGTGTTTCCCCATTACAGCATATCGATTCATATTTTGGTGTTTTATGATACTTCTACTTCTCGAGGCCTTAGCAAGGGTTCCAAAGTGTCAGCAACTACAGGGCAAAACAGACCAAAACAACTACAGGGCAAAACAGACCAAAACAACTACAGGGCAAAACAGACCAAAACAACTACAGACCAAAACAGACCAAAACAACTACAGGGCAAAACAGACCAAAACAACTACAGGGCAAAACAGACCAGAACAAATACAGGGCAAAACAGACCAAAACAACTACAGGGCAAAACAGACCAAAACAACTACAGGGCAAAACAGACCAAAACAACTACAGGGCAAAACAGACCAAAACAACTACAGGGCAAAACAGACCAAAACAACTACAGGGCAAAACAGACCAAAACAACTACAGGGCAAAACAGACCAAAACAACTACAGGGCAAAACAGACCAAAACAACTACAGGGCAAAACAGACCAAAACAACTACAGGGCAAAAGAGACCAAAACAACTTCAGGGCAAAACAGACCAAAACAACTACAGGGCAAAACAGACCAAAACAACTACAGGGCAAAACAGACCAAAACAACTACAGGGCAAAACAGACCAAAATGAACTGGCAAAATGCAAAACCATTTAAGGCTTAATATGTTGTTTTACCTTTATTTAACTAGGAAAGTCAGTTAAGAACAAATGGGGGCATAGGAACAGTGGGTTAACTGCCTTGTTCAGGGGCAGAACAACATATTTTTACCTTGTCAGCTCGGGGAATCAATCTAGTAACCTTTCGGTTACTGGCCCAATGCTTTAACCACTAGGCTACCTGCTGTCCCTAATTTGACCCCTATACATTTTAAATTGATCGGGCATTACAACCACATACCAGTTAAGTTGGTACAGCACTCTCACTAACGGGTACAACAAATATAGCCTCTCCAAATGCACGCCTCAAAATATGTTCATGAGCCAGAAACAAGAATAATATGCAGCTACTAGAGGGCAAAAGGTTTTTGGCGCTCCAAAAATACATGACGGTACTGTATTCTGTGTGATGGAATTACAGTAGCATTGAAAATACTGCAATTATTTTCCCACTAACATTCTCACAGTGAACCATGATTTACAGTATGCTGAAGTAAAACATTACACAGTATTTTACTGTTGATAATATCGCAAATTACTGTATAAATCCGTTTCCTGTAGTAAAGTAGTAAACACACACGCACACACACACACACACACACGCACGCACGCACACACAGACACACACGCTCACAAACACACACGCTCACGCACACAGACACAGACACAGACACAGACACAGACACACACACAGACACACACACAGACACAGACACAGACACACACACACAGACACACACGCGCACGCGCACACGCACACACACACACACACACACACAGACACAGACACAGACACAGACACAGACACACACACACACACACACACACACACACCCCCCTCCGCTCCGTAACAGTCCCTGAATGTGAAAGCGTATGACACACTCAACACCCTCCTACCATTTTAATGAACCCCCTTTGATTAGCGCCGTCATGTCTGTCAAAACCACTCCAGCGTGAAAACTCCAGGAAAAGTGCAATTCATGAAAGGCGAATTGGGATCATAGGAAGGAATTGATTATTCAGACTTGACTGTGCAATCCTTCACTTCCTATGAGCGGTGCTAGTTATCACGGTTAGGCCAGGGTCTTATGGGTCTAGTGGTTATTAGTTACACATGCTGGACCAGTCCCCCAGCCTCCCAGCCTCCAATTCCCACAAGGCCTCAGTGCTGCGTAGGCAATGACTTTGTTCGTATCCCAAATGGCACCCTATTCCCTTTCAGGCACAGTTATTTTGACCAGGGCCCATAGGAGTCTGGTGAAAAGTAGTGCACTATATGGGGGGATAAGGTTCAATTTGGGACGTAACCATTCTGTTATGGATGAAGGGAGAGGAGATATTGGATGAGAAGGTCAGAGGGGAGTGAGGCGGGAGGAGGGGGGTTGCATACACACACATACATTTTGTTTTTATATTACCAGACCCCTCTGAAGTTGTAGACTGAATAAACCATCATTACATGTATTTATTTTATATTACGAAGATAGGACTTGAATTTCCTACACTCTCAAGTCAACCAAACAAATGAACATCTCAACCACTGGGTCTTCTGTAAATCGTCAGACAGACAGACGGACGGCCAGACAACAATCAGCCAATGACAATGAGGACTGAATGATGTGGAGCACAATTTTCATGTGAAAATTTGAAAAAATCTATTTCCTTTTTCATCTCTTTCATTCTGAAAAGGACTGAGATATCAAGTACTGGGCGTCTTCTCAACAAACCTCTTCAAATCAAACCTCAGACATATTTCCATCATCCAAAAGACTTCATAAACTATACGGGGAAAAAAATAGGCCCTCGATTCTCATCTAATAGACACAATAGTGGTATTTTGCGGTGAAAAACCACCATGTATCCAATCATCATTTCATAAAGCAAAATGCCAGGAGACTGTGGAGGAAGACATACAATATAATTCAGTGTCATTTCAAAGCTGCGGTACAGAAAAGGTCAAGAGAATTCCTTATGCTCCTTTGATGGTTTCTCCATCTTACAAAAGCTCTAGAATTGTGTGCAAACAGCCCACTGTGATGAATCAACAGAGTTCCCTGACCGAGCGGCCTGAACATGTACACAGGGCGACAGGCAGCATAGCGGTTAGAGGGTTGGGCCTGTAACCGAAAGGTCACTAGTTTGAATCCCAGAGGCAACAAGGTGAAACATCGGTCGATGTGCCCTTGAGCAAGGCACTTAACCGTAAATGCGCCAGGGTTGATAATGGCAGACTCTGACCATGACTCTTCGAGGGTGTCTAAGGGAGCGTTGGAAAAATATATCTAATTTACACGTGTATTAATACACACTTGTACATGTGTGAGAGAGGAGAAATATAATTATTATTATGTAACCTGAATATGAAAAACTCAGAACCCATGTTAAAATGAATGTATTCCAATGGTGTTTCAGAGAAGGATATTACCCGTGAAGGCACAGCCTTTTAGCATAAGCCGCCACAGTGGAGAGCCGGGGCTCCCTAGCCAAGAACATAATTGGAAACTCACTCCAATTAAGACACAGAGGGTGTTTGTTTACATCTCAAAGTGCCGTCGGCTTCCTCCCCGTCTTGAGAGCCTCAGCCTTCACCCCCTCTCCGCAGTCGAGCACTCTGTGAGAAATGTACACCCACAGAGACGCATATGTCCACACAAACCCTCGAAACACTGACCCATGCATGCTCACACCCACACCCACACACACACACACACACACACACACACACACACACACACACACACACACAGCCTTTGCCTCACCACTATGTACCTCCTCTAAAGACCACAGCATTGTCTCTCCACTCCGCCAGCTGGAAAGCTAGGGCCAGATTAATAACACTAACGATGTTCATAACCAGATCAAATCCTTTTCTCCTATTGCCAATTGCACTGTGTATTTGCCAGCTAGTGTGTGTCTGTTGACAAAAGCTAAGACAAGAAAGTAAATGTCCTCAAACCGTTTTTCCCGCTCGCTATTAACTGCACTCAACAAAAATATAAACGCAGCATTTAAAGTGCTGGTCCCATTGTTTCATCGGCTGAAAAAGAGATCCCAGACATTTTCCAAAGCTTTATTTCTCTCAAATGTTGTGCACAAATTTGAGCATTTCTCCTTTGTCAAGATAATTCATCCACCTGACAGGTGTGGCATATCAACAAGCTGATGAAACAGCATGATCATTACACAGGAGCACCTTGTGCTATGGACAATAAAAGGTCATCCTAAACTGTGCAGTTCTGTCACACAACACAATGCCACAGATGTCTCAAGTTTTGAGAGAGCGTGCAATTGGCATGCTGACTGCAGGAATGTCCACCAGAGCTGTTGCCAGAGAACTGAATGTTCATTTCTCTACCATAAGCCGACGGCAAAGTAATTTCAGAGAATTTGGCAGCACAGCCAACCGGCCTTACAACTGCAGACCACATATAACCACACTGGGCAGGCAAGCTTCTTCACCTGCGGGATCGTCAGAGGGGAGTGGGGAGAAGTTTTTCTGTCTGTAATGAAGCCCTTTTGTGGGTCAAAACTAATTCTGATTGGCTGGGCCTGACTTCTCAGTGGGTTGGCTTGACTCCCAAGTGGGTGGGCCTATGCCCTCCCAGGTCCACCCTTGCCTGTGCCCCTGCCCAGTCATGTTAAATCCATAGATCAGGGCCTAATCAAGTTATTTTCATTGACTGATTTCCTGACATGAACTGTAACTTTGCTAAATGTTTTAAATGGTTGAATTTTGCATTTATATTTGGTTTGACATTATGTCTCCATCAGGGAACTATTGTCGATTGACAAAGCTCCAGTAGGTTTCCATTGGGAGGACGGAGAACCAGGGAAACCATGGTCTTAGTTAGCTGTTGTACCCCCCAAAGGCTTCCCTTCCTGGGCAACGTGTAGCTGATGGGGGTCTGTGTAAACTCACTCCTGAAGGGTCTCCGCTTGTGCTGCTGAATCACTAGCTTTTAGAGACGCTTCAGGAGAGCGGTCATGTGTTTGCGAGGCAGATGTCCTGGGTTACAGCTTTGGTATGAGTCGAATCAGGAGGAAGCAGTCCTCGCTAAGCATGTAGCGTTCCATCTTTTGCAATTGTACACTTGTACATGATGGCCGGATGAGGAGGACGGAGAACCAGAGCACCAGAGAAACCCAGCACTTTGTTCACCACGTCCCCACACAAAGCCCCCCGTTCCTGGGCAGAAACAGGTGGCCTGGTGGCCTGGTGTTGATGGATGACTCCTGGGTGAAGGGTGTCTACACCCCCCTCTCATCCCCCGTCCGCCTGCCTGTCATTCCAACTGGCACTTCACTTCAATGGCCGGCGGAGCTCGCTGAGAGAGACCAGGCGACTGCCTGAGGAATTCCACCTGTCAAAGCCAGGCCCAAATTAAATCATTAGACAGGGGTGGGGGCAGTAAATAAGCTACTTAGAGTCCCCAGTTTTTTGGAGAGGTGTCCAGGGAATGGTGTGTCTGAGTTGGTGACAGCTGGTGACGGCGGCCACACTGATCACACAGATAACTGTAGATGTATTCTGATTGGCCAGTTGGGCTCTTCCGCTGTCGGTTTTCTATGTTTCTCCAACACAATGTGTAGCTAGGAAGTTATGTCACCGAACGATGACACGACAAATGTGACTAAATGGTTCAGCTGGGGTCTCCTGTGTGTTACTGTAATCCTATGAACTACGCTTGGGGAGCTAACACAAGATCGCAAGGTGACTTCTCACACGAACATGGTTCACTCACGTAACCGACCACATGACACAAACAATTCTAAACACCAGCATAGGAAAAGAATATCAGGGATTATCAAAAATAACACTACAGGCTACATGCTAACGGCTAATCACCCCTCTTCAAACCCTTTTACCATAAACACCCTGCCACACTGAACAATACAGCTGTGTCCATTCACTCCCCAGCAACAGTAACATAATATCTCCACATCTCACTGAAATGTTTTCTCATCAATTAGAGAAATCTAAGTTCATTTGTCAGACGGAACTAGGCAATGCGCCCCCGTTGCTAGGCAGCGAGGCGGCGGAACACGATGGAACCTGGCGTTTCATTACTGTAAGTATTTCAGATTAATGCTCTAACCTGCCCTAAAGTAAAAGCGACAGCGGGCCAACATATCAATCGCTCAAAGGCAAAATGGAGGAGACCTCCCTCCGCTCGGCCACATCACTTCCTCTTATGGAAACAAGCTCCCTGAGGTCACATATGTCATGGCCTGCTGTCACACAGTGTGTGTGTGTGTGTGTGTGTGGGTGTGGGTGTGTATGTTTGTGTGTAGTATGTGTGTGTGTGTGTGGCATCCCACTGACATGACCTGCTATCTAACACCGACCGAGGGCCGGGTCGTGGGGGAGGCCGACAACCGTGGCTAAATACATGTTTTCCTATCAACCACTGCATTACTCCACCACACACACACACACACACACCCTCCACCCCCTCTGGCAGACCACCCTTGAATCTAGGAAATCATGTATCATATCACCCTGCAATGGATACGCCAAGGCCAAGGGCACAGGGAGAGGAAGGAGGAACAGAATGGATCAGTACTGAAAAGATAAGGTCTTGTCTAGGTCTCAAGTCCTAAACAACTAGACTGTCTGGGATACTGAGTGACACCCAGATACACTCAGTACCTTGGACGGCCGCCTGGACCAGTACAACACTGTGGCTTGTTCCGAAAAGGGCACACCGTGCTCATTTTTCAGCTCAAGGTTGACCAGACAAGTGGAGAGGAACAGTAATCTGCTGCCGGAGTTCAGTTAATCTGTGGCTGACCCAAACGCCACAGGAAGATTGAGTCCTACTATAAGAATAAGAACTTGCTTGCTGGCTGGCGAGAGAGAGAGAGGAGAGGGAGAGACTGCTGATAGATACTTACAGTATCACAGTGGGAGACCGTTCCTTCTCTTGCTAAAACAAAAGTGGTACCTGCAGCGTGCCGACCCGGTTGGGACGAACCTACCAATCCTACTTGTAATCGCAATGCTTGTCAGTGGCCAAGAACTTGACTTGTCAGAGAGCACTCCCCCAAAAAACAGAGGGCATTTTCTCGGTAGATCCATGGATGAGACAGTCACACTTCAGGTAGCTAGTTAAATGCACAGACACAATGCACACAACACTAAATACTTCATCCAAGCTAGCTAACCACTGTAGCTAGTGTTGACATTATATTTCAATCACAGTGGATTTCCATGAAACAGCTGCATGTTTTTGCTGCCGAGTTTGCGCAGCGTCCTTAGCTAGCTAGCTATGTTGTTCTAGCTAGCGAATATGCTAATGTTAGCTACCTAGCTAAACATTTGGCTATGTGATAGCACTGTTAGTATTGGATTATGGGGAGTGAATTAACTTGTTTCTCCGTTATCTTGACAGGTAGTTATCTAGCTGTGGCCAACTGGATAGTATTAACAACGGCTTTCTACAAAATAGCAAAATTAGCCCCGCTTGCTTGGTTTCTAGACTATAAGCTATACGCATGGATATGCGTTGCCAAAAAACACTACTGACACCTTCTGGTTTGGAGTATTTTAACAAGGCTTTGTGGCTGATGACGTCAAGGTCTTTGCTGTGTGAACAAAAAAGAGATTAACTACCGACACTCAGAAGTGCTAAGTATCCTACCGGTGTGTCTGAGCTTAAAGAACATGATAGAATGAGGGAGAGGGGAAGGGAAGAGTACGAGAGAGTAACAAAGATAACCAGAGAGAGTAACAAAGATAACCAGAGAGAGTAACAAAGATAACCAGAGAGAGTAACAAAGATAACTGGAGAGAGTAACAAAGATAACCAGAGAGTTACAAAGATAACCAGAGAGTTACAAAGATAACTAGAGAAAGTAACAAAGATAACTAGAGAGAGTAACAATTATAACTGGAGAGAGTAACAAAGATAACCAGAGAGTAACAAAGATAACCAGAGAGTTACAAATATAACTAGAGAGAGTAACAAGTATAACTAGAGAGAGTAACAATTATAACTAGATTTGATTTGATTTGATTTGGATCTCTTTTAGTCCCCATTTGGACTAATCTTCCAAGAGTCCTTAAACATTAAAATACAATTTATAATACGAACACATTTTCACATATAACACACTATTACAAACATACATAATACACTAGCATAATGACCCAATACATACTACATCTAGAAAATATTGATTCTTCATCTACTATAATCCCACAACATTTCTATATATTTTATTTAAATTGTTTTAAAATAATGTTTAAATTTATATATTGAAAGGTTTCTAGTTTGCTCAGTTAAATTATTCAATTTCTCTATTGCTCTAAATCAAAATATTATTTTGCCTATTTCTCTTTTCTGTCTGGATAACGCATAGATGGTGGACAATCTATTCCTAGTATTTACTGAATGTCTGTCTCTTACCAACTGAATACCGTTGTGAATAGAACTTGGCCGTTTTAAATGATGTATATTATAAAATAAAATAAGCATGTTTTTTTCAATTATCCTGTCGATTGATGACCAACCAAGAACACTGCGCATGACTGCAACAGAAGAACCACATCTCCACCTTAAAACAATCCTTGCTGCTTTGTTCTGTGCATTCTGCAGCCTCCTAACCTCACTTGATGATGCATTTCCCCAGACCACAGAACAGTAGTTCACCTGACTCTCAATTAATGCTTGTGTTATTTGCTGAATAATTTTTCCTGGTAAATATTTGCTATCCTTCTGATTATGCATGCCACTTCTTCAATTTGTACTCCTCCCATACTTAATTGTATCCCATGCTGTTTTGGCCTTTTCCTAGTTGAACAGACCAACATAACTTTGTTTTTCATGGTGTTTAAAACAAGTTTGTTTTGGCAAACCCACTTCCTGATATTCTCCAAATCTCCTTGTAAAGCCTGCTGTACCTGTTGAACCGATTGTCTTGCTGCAGAAATTGTAGTATCATCTGCAAATATAGTAGATTGAGTTTCAACCAAGGCATAGGGAAGGTCGTTGGTATATATTAAACAAAGAAGTAGCCTAAGGCAGCTGCCCTGAGGTATTCCACAGTTTAACACATTAGGGGAAGAAAAATAACCATTGATGTAGGTGGACTGTTTCCTGTCAGTTAGATATGACTGTACCCAATTCAATGCTACCTCCTTAAAACCATAATGCATTCATTTTGTTTAAATTATTTAATGATCCACTAAATCAAATGCTGCACTGAAATCTAAAAATAGTACACCTACAAATTTGCCATTATCCATAGCATTGAGCCACTGATCAGTCATGTCAACCAATGCAGTGGTAGTGGAATGGTTTTTGCGATAAGCATGCTGATTGGCTGTAATCAGATCATTCTTTTCCATGTACTCCCACATTTGTCTACTCACAATACCCTCCAATATCTTACTGAGTGTAGGGAGTAGACTAATTGGTTGACTATTAGCAGGAGTAATGGGTTCTTTACTGTCTTTCGGAATAGGACACAGTTTCGCATGCTTCCATACATTTGCAAACATCCCCTTTTCCAGTGACCAATTAAATATGTATCTCAGTGGAACTGCAATCTGAGGAGCATATCAGAGAAGATAAAGATTATCCATAAGACCATAACCTGTAGATTTACCATCAGGTAATGACTTCAATAGGTTTAACACCTCCTCCACTGTAGATTTACCATCAGGTAATGACTTCAATAGGTTTAACACCTCCTCCCCTGTAGATTTACCATCAGGTAATGACTTCAATAGGTTTAACACCTCCTCCACTGTAGATTTACCATCAGGTAATGACTTCAATAGGTTTAACACCTCCTCCACTGTAGATTTACCATCAGGTAATGACTTCAATAGGTTTAACACCTCTTCCACTGACACCGTTTGTAGACTAAAAGAGCAGATCTTATTGCTCATTGGACAATAGCTTGTTTGGAAGAATGTATGTTTACATTGTTGCTCAGTAATTACATTTTCTGTGTAAAAAAAATCTGCTAAATGATTGGCATTATCAACTGGTTTTGTTATTATTCTCCCGTCAACCTCCACACTAGATGGGCATAATGAGATAGATGTACCAAGTAAGCCCTTAACTGTGTTCCATACCTTTTTACAATCATTTTTACAATCAATAAAAGCATTTTTTTCCTTCAATTCAATTTAACTGCACAATTACGTAATGTTCTATAATTCTGTTCATCAATTTCTAATTTGGACTTGGCTGCTTAGACTTTTGTCATATTTCTTTGAGAAAAAGCCTCACCCAGTTCCTCATCAGAGAGTAACAAAGATAACTAGAGAGAGTAACAAAGATAACTAGAGAGAGTAGCAAAGATAACTAGAGAGAGTAACAAAGATAACTAGAGAGAGTAGCAAAGATAACTAGAGAGAGTAACAATTATAACTAGAGAGAGTAACAAAGATAACTAGAGAGAGTAACAATTATAACTAGAGAGTAACAATTATAACTAGAGAGAGTAACAAAGATAACTAGAGAGAGTAACAATTATAACTAGAGAGTAACAATTATAACTAGAGAGAGTAACAAAGATAACTAGAGAGAGTAACAATTATAACTAGAGAGAGTAACAGAGATAACTAGAGAGAGTAACAATTATAACTAGAGAGAGTAACAGAGATAACTAGAGAGAGTAACAATTATAACTAGAGAGAGTAACAAAGATAACTAGAGAGAGTAACAATTATAACTAGAGAGAGTAACAAAGATAACTAGAGAGAGTAACAATTATAACTAGAGAGAGTAACAAAGGTAACTATAGAGAGTAACAAGTATAACTAGAGAGAGTAACAAAGGTAACTAGAGAGAGCAACAATTATAACTAGAGAGAGTAACAATTATAACTAGAGAGAGTAACAATTATAACTAGAGAGAGTAGCAAAGATAACTAGAGAGAGTAGCAAAGATAACTAGAGAGAGTAACAAAGATAACTAGAGAGAGTAACAATTATAACTAGAGAGAGTAACAAAGATAACTAGAGAGAGTAGCAAAGATAACTAGAGAGAGTAACAATTATAACTAGAGAGAGTAACAGAGATAACTAGAGAGAGTAACAATTATAACTAGAGAGAGTAACAGAGATAACTAGAGAGAGTAACAATTATAACTAGAGAGAGTAACAAAGATAACTAGAGAGAGTAACAATTATAACTAGAGAGAGTAACAAAGATAACTAGAGAGAGTAACAATTATAACTAGAGAGAGTAACAAAGATAACTAGAGAGAGTAACAATTATAACTAGAGAGAGTAGCAAAGATAACTAGAGAGAGTAACAATTATAACTAGAGAGAGTAACAATTATAACTAGAGAGAGTAACAAAGGTAACTAGAGAGAGCAACAATTATAACTAGAGAGAGTAACAATTATAACTAGAGAGAGTAACAATTATAACTAGAGATAGTAGCAAAGATAACTAGAGAGAGTAGCAAAGATAACTAGAGAGAGTAACAAAGATAACTAGAGAGAGTAACAATTATAACTAGAGAGAGTAACAAAGATAACTAGAGAGAGTAGCAAATATAACTAGAGAGAGTAGCAAAGATAACTAGAGAGAGTAACAATTATAACTAGAGAGAGTAACAAAGATAACTAGAGAGAGTAACAATTATAACTAGAGAGAGTAACAATTATAACTAGAGAGATTAACAATTATAACCAGAGAGAGTAACAATTATAACTAGAGAGAGTAACAATTATAACTAGAGATATTAACAATTATAACAAGAGAGAGTAACAAAGGTAACTAGAGAGAGTAACAATTATAACTAGAGAGAGTAACAAAGATAACTAGAGAGAGTAACAATTATAACTAGAGAGAGTAACAATTATAACTAGAGAGAGTAACAAAGGTAACTAGAGAGAGTAACAATTATAACTAGAGAGAGTAACAATTATAACTAGAGAGATTAACAATTATAACTAGAGAGAGTAACAAAGGTAACTAGAGAGAGTAACAATTATAACTAGAGAGAGTAACAAAGATAACTAGAGAGAGTAACAATTATAACTAGAGAGAGTAACAAAGGTAACTAGAGAGAGTGGAAAAGGAAGAAGTGAAAATGAATCTAAGTAAGGCAGTGAGAATGCAGGTAATTTAAGTGTAAGCGAACTCTGTAATTGTCCAACCATATGCATTACCCTCCAACATAGGGTTAGAACAAGCAAGCTGCAGAAAATAAACAGATTCATGGGACCAACGCCATTGCCAACTAGCATTGCCGGTCCTTTGGTTTAAAATTCTTCCTCATTTATGCAAAGTTATGTGATATCAGAATCCTCTTGTCCAAACCTTGGTTATCTTCAACAGAGATTGAGAGAGAGAGAGAGAGAGAGAGAGAGAGAGAGAGAGAGAGAGAGAGAGAGAGAGAGAGAGAGATTTGTACACCATTTGTACATTGTTAAAACACGGTATATATATATAATGTGACATTTGTAATGTCTTTATTGTTTTGAAACTTCTGTATGTGTAATGTTTACTGTTAATTTTTCTTGTTTATTTCACTTTATATATTCACTTTATATATTATCTACCTCACTTGCTTTGGCAATGTTAACACGTTTCCCATGCCAATAAAGCCCTTGAATTGAATTGAATTGAATTGAATTGAGAGAGAGAGAGAGGGAGAGCGAATGAGAAAGAGAGAGAATGAAAGAGAGAATCAGAGAGAGAGAGAGAGCGAATGAGAAAGAGAGAGAGAATGAAAGAGAGAATGAGAGAGAATGAAAGAGAGAATGAGAGCAAGGGAATGAAAGAGAGAGAGAGAATGAGAAAAAGAGAGTGAGAGAGAATGAAAGAAAGAGAGGGAGAGAGAGAGATCAGGAGTCTCAGCAAGCAACATGACTCAGACTCACCGTCTGAGAGGATTATGGGTAAAAAAAAGAAAAGATGACACAACAAAGTGTTTGAAATAGCGTAACCTGGAAGAATCTGGCAGAATAATTACTTTGGCACTGGGCGTACCGTCTCTCCCTTCTCCCCCTATCTCCTGGCTCTGGTTTTAATGTAATTCTTTCAAATTCACAACAAGCTATTAAATGTAGCTACCTTAATGTTTTCTCCCACTCTTTCGTAATTCATATTCCCCAATTGGCGTTTAACAAGTTCCCCTATGCACGGCTGACTGTGTGAGGACCCTTAATTGCCTGCAGAGATGGGCTATGTCCCAAATGGCACCCTATTCCATTTATAGTGCACTACTTTTGACTAGGGCTTTGGTCAAAAGTAGTGCACTATATAGGCCATTGGGTGCCATTTGGGACGGAGGCGTGTTCAGGCAGACGTTACACAACACTGCGGCTGCACTAGCTTGAGGATGCATCTCCACTCTCCCTCTCGTGATTCTTGCATGGTGAGTCTGTCTGTTCAGTCTGCAGACTGGGCGCCAGATCTATAGGTAGCTATAGAAGAGAGACATTCAAGGTCAATGCGTCTCACTGTACTTTACATTTAGTGTTGTGCAACAAATATCCTCAGCACGGTCGGTTGTAACATACAGCAGATGTGTGTGGGGGGTGGGGAGCGTGCGCTAGGGGTACGGGGGCTGTGTGTTTGTGTCTGTGTGTGTGTGTGTGTGTGTGTGTGTGTGTGTGTGTGTGTGTGTGTGTGTGTGTGTGTGTGTGTGTGTGTGTGTGTGTGTGTGTGTGTGTGTGTGTGTGTGTGTGTGTGTGTCTCATACACAGCTTGGAGTAGCGCACAAGCAGAGGATGAGCTGAAAGCTCCTCTCGCTGTCGCTAACAACACTGGTTCACTGCATAACCATCTGTTGCATAACCTTATCTGTTGCATAACCATATCTCATAACCATAAGCAGGAAAGACGATCTAGAGGCAGAACGATATATCTCAAGGAGAGGAGGATGAGAAGGAGGAAATATGTTTTGGGGAGGATATCCTTTTTTGCCCTGAGCTGTTCGGCATGAACTAATGACAGTTCAAAAGGGGCAGTTCACCAGGGACGGTTCATCAGGGACAGTTCATCAGGGACGGTTCATCAGGGACAGTTCATCAGGGACAGTTCACCAGGGGCAGTTCACCAGGGGCAGTTCACCAGGGGCAGTTCACCAGGGACGGTTCATCAGGGACAGTTCATCAGGGTCAGTTCACCAGGGGCAGTTCACCAGGGACAGTTCATCAGGGACAGTTCATCAGGGTCAATTCACCAGGGTCAGTTCATCAGGGTCAATTCACCAGGGTCAGTTCACCAGGGTTAGTTCACCAGGGGCAGTTCACCAGGGACGGTTCATCAGGGGCAGTTCACCAGGGTCAATTCACCAGGGTTAGTTCACCAGGGGCAGTTCACCAGGAACAGTTCATCAGGGTTAGTTCACCAGGGACGGTTCACCAGGGACAGTTCATCAGGGACAGTTCACCAGGGACGGTTCACCAGGGACAGTTCATCAGGGACAGTTCACCAGGGACAGTTCACCAGGGACAGTTCATCAGGGACAGTTCACCAGGGACGGTTCATCAGGGGCAGTTCACCAGGGGCAGTTCACCAGGGACAGTTCACCAGGGGCAGCCGACTAGGGTCAGTTCACCAGGGACAAGTCATCAGGGACAGTTCACCAGGGGCAGTTCACCAGGGACAGTTCACCAGGGGCAGCCGACTAGGGTCAGTTCACCAGGGACAAGTCATCAGGGACAGTTCACCAGGGGCAGTTCACCAGGGACAGTTCATCAGGGACAGTTCACCAGGGACAGTTCATCAGGGGCAGTTCACCAGGGACAGTTCACCAGGGGCAGCCGACTAGGGTCAGTTCACCAGGGACAAG
>NC_048574.1:72239767-72269767 GCF_013265735.2 Oncorhynchus mykiss
AATCGTGGGGCTGGCTACCGTCTGTCTGAGACACAGGGCTAAAGCCAATGAACTGGACATGCCTGGACTGACTCCGGGTCAAGGGAGAAGAGGAAGAAGGCTGTGGCGGCCATATTGGATGTTTTTCATGTGTTTGTGTAGTTGTGGAATGCAATGTATTGGCATGTGTGATTTTAATGTATTTGAATGTGTCATATCTCTGCAATTCCAATACTGAAAGACAAAACAAATATGTGACCCCACTGTAACCATGACCACACTGTAACCATGACCACACTGTAACCATGACCACACCACGTTTCCTCACCACCCAAATATTTATCCAGTAATACATATTTTATTCCTGTGTTTCTGCGAAACACGGGTGTGTTCTTTCCAGGGAATGCTATGATAGGGTGATCTATAATTAATGGACCAGTCATACCCTTAAAAATATTGTGTGAACAATGCATCTCCATTTGAGTGCCCGGCAATGTCAGAGGGAGGGGGTCGCCTGGCCCGCGTGGCTTGGAGAACAGGGTTTATGGGTAGGGGCCTGGATGTAGGGGTGCTAGTTAGCCGGGCCGGCCGGCCGCTCTCTCCAGAACACAAGAAGAATAAACTGTCCCCTTGTGTTTACAGGAGGCCAAGTAAAATCTTACAGTACCTTGTATCGTTTGATAAAGTCCTTGGTTTGTGGCGTCTAGACTGTTCGTAGTGAGAGCTTAACCACTCAGACCAGACCTCTTGAAGTCTCTGCACTTGGCACTTTAATCGCTCAATGGCTCACTTTATTTTTTATCCGCATTCGTTCAAACAAATTGTTGGTATTTTTTATCTTTCTCTCTGTCTTTACTCTCTGTCTTTCTGTCTGTCTTTCTCTCTGTCTTTCTCTCTGTCTTTCTCTGTCTTTACTCTCTGTCTTTCTGTCTGTCTTTCTCTCTGTCTTTCTCTCTGTCTTTACTCTCTGTCTTTCTGTCTGTCTTTACTCTCTGTCTTTACTCTCTGTCTTTACTCTCTGTCTTTCTGTCTGTCTTTACTCTCTGTCTTTCCTCTCTGCCTTTACTCTCTGTCTTTACTCTCTGTCTTTACTCTCTGTCTTTACTCTCTGTCTTTTCTCTCTGTCTTTACTCTGTCTTTCTCACTGTCTTTACTCTCTGTCTTTACTCTCTGTCTTTACTCTGTCTTACTCTCTGTCTTTACTCTGTCTTACTCTCTGTCTTTACTCTGTCTTTCTCTCTGTCTTTACTCTCAGTCTTTTCTCTCTGTCTTTACACTCTGTCTTTACTCTCTGTCTTTACTCTCTGTCTTTACTCTCTGTCTTTTCTCTCTGTCTTTACTCTCTGTCTTTCTCTCTGTCTTTACTCTCTGTCTTTCTCTGTCTTTCTCTGTCTTTACTCTCTGTCTTTCTCTGTCTTTACTCTCTGTCTTTCTCTCTGTCTTTCTCTCTGTCTTTCTCTGTCTTTCTCTCTGTCTTTACTCTCTGTCTTTCCTCTCTGTCTTTCTCTCTGTCTTTCTCTCTGTCTTTTCTCTGTCTTTCTCTCTGTCTTTCTCTGTCTTTCTCTCTGTCTTTACTCTCTGTCTTTACTCTCTGTCTTTCTGTCTGTCTTTCCTCTCTGTCTTTCCTCTCTGTCTTTCTCTCTGTCTTTTCTCTCTGTCTTTACTCTCTGTCTTTCTGTCTGTCTTTACTCTCTGTCTTTACACTCTGTCTTTACTCTCTGTCTTTACTCTCTGTCTTTCTCTGTCTTTACTCTCTGTCTTTCTCTGTCTTTACACTCTGTCTTTACTCTCTGTCTTTACACTCTGTCTTTACTCTCTGTCTTTACTCTCTGTCTTTTCTCTCCGTCTTTCTCTCTGTCTTTCTCTCTGTCTTTACTCTCTGTCTTTCTGTCTGTCTTTACTCTCTGTCTTTCTGTCTGTCTTTACTCTCTGTCTTTCTGTCTGTCTTTACTCTCTTCTTCCTCTCTGTCTTTACTCTCTGTCTTTCTCTCTATCTTTACTCTTTTCTTCCTCTCTGTCTTTACTCTCTGTCTTTCTGTCTGTCTTTACTCTCTGTCTTTACTCTCTTCTTCCTCTCTGTCTTTTCTCTCTGTCTTTACTCTCTGTCTTTCTCTCTGTCTTTCTCTCTGTCTTTACTCTCTGTCTTTCTGTCTGTCTTTACTCTCTGTCTTTACACTCTGTCTTTACTCTCTGTCTTTACTCTCTGTCTTTCTCTGTCTTTACTCTCTGTCTTTCTCTGTCTTTACACTCTGTCTTTACTCTCTGTCTTTACACTCTGTCTTTACTCTCTGTCTTTACTCTCTGTCTTTTCTCTCCGTCTTTCTCTCTGTCTTTCTCTCTGTCTTTACTCTCTGTCTTTCTGTCTGTCTTTACTCTCTGTCTTTCTGTCTGTCTTTACTCTCTGTCTTTCTGTCTGTCTTTACTCTCTTCTTCCTCTCTGTCTTTACTCTCTGTCTTTCTCTCTATCTTTCCTCTTTTCTTCCTCTCTGTCTTTACTCTCTGTCTTTATGTCTGTCTTTACTCTCTGTCTTTACTCTCTTCTTCCTCTCTGTCTTTCCTCTCTGTCTTTTCTCTCTGTCTTTCTCTCTGTCTTTCTCTCTGTCTTTACTCTCTGTCTTTCTGTCTGTCTTTACTCTCTGTCTTTCTGTCTGTCTTTACTCTCTGTCTTTCTGTCTGTCTTTACTCTCTGTCTTTACTCTCTTCTTCCTCTCTGTCTTTACTCTCTGTCTTTCTCTCTATCTTTACTCTCTTCTTCCTCTCTGTCTTTCTCTCTGTCTTTCTCTCTGTCTTTACTCTCTGTCTTTCTGTCTGTCTTTACTCTCTTCTTCCTCTCTGTCTTTACTCTCTGTATTTCTCTCTATCTTTACTCTCTTCTTCCTCTCTGTCTTTACTCTCTGTCTTTCTGTCTGTCTTTACTCTCTGTCTTTACTCTCTTCTTCCTCTCTGTCTTTCCTCTCTGTCTTTTCTCTCTGTCTTTCTCTCTGTCTTTCTCTCTGTCTTTCTTGCCAAGCAATGCAGAGTGGTGAACTGACAACAGAGCGAGGTCAGAAATTGGGGTCTTTTGTGAACACTTTTGTCGCCCGACGGATGATAACATCCAGATAAAAGATGCCATGAATCAACTATGTTTCTCTCTCTGGGCTCTCTCTGTCTGTGGAAACCTCCTCTTCAGATGGGTTGATAGATGAACAAACTGCTCATATCTGATCCCCAACAAAAACTTGTTTGTTGGTTTGGTTCGCTCCCAAAAGCAATTTGGGGCCTATATGAGCCTTGAACATTGTCACTGACCTGCTGATAGAAGGTGAACAACTGTTCTTCACCAAAGCGTTCTCATTCTCAGCCAAATGCCTTCACTTGTTATTAGATTTTTTATGTTGTTTATTTTTTTAGGGGTGGATCAGCTTTAATATTGTGGAAAGATTGTTGATTCCATCAACGTAATTGTCTGCATCGTTTACAATCCCACATATATTTTTGGGGTAAATATATATATATCCATATACATACACGTACATACCCATATATATACATATACATATGCATACATAAACATTCATACATATACACATATAAACAGTACATTCATACATATACACATATAAACAGTACATTCATACATATACACATATAAACAGTACATACATACATATACACATAAAAACAGTACATACATATACATACTTTTTTTAGAATATACCTTTATTATTCCCGGCAAACCCTACCACCCTTCCCCCAATCGGAGTAAACTAATAAACAATAACACTTAGGCTTCTACCTTCCGTTTATACATCTTATACACATTTTACAGACACAATCTATTTTACAATAGTTATATTTTGTTTGTTTTTAGTCCTTCCTCTATTTCTGATGTCCACCCAGTTTGATTTCTATTTGTAGCTGTGCTATTCCACAACATTTCTGAACCAATATACATGCCTTCCCTTTCAACAGCCTCCAGTGTGATGTTTCAATAAAGTATAGAGCATGTTACCATACAGGGAAACATTTAGACGGGAGCAACAATAAACCCTCTCATCGATGCCAACCTGATGCCACCCGATGCCAACCTGATCCCGTCTCAGTGAAAGCCTACCTCGTCGTTTTGCCCGCCAGCGGTCTCAGGCTCCAGCTCTGTACACACAGACACGGGATTCTCCCATTCCCAACAAGCTCAGAGAGCCATGACAGTTAGCGGCGGCGCTGAGCTAAACGGCTTTAGCTGGAAACACCCTGTGTGTAAATATCCTTAGAGAAAGCAATAACGATGCTCAGAACGCACCACAGATCTAGATTAGGGGCTCATTATATGGCAGGAGGCCGAGGAGCCACTCGGTAGGCAGACGTAAACAAATCGGGTAGGGGAGGCCGTCTTAATAAAGAGAAGAAAAAACACCGCACTCAGCAAATGACCAACAGTTAAAACTAATGTTGTATGAACCGTATTCAATTACCCTCGGCAGCGACTTCCCCTTTGCCTCCGCCGTGGCGGCGGCGGCCTTGGCGCGGGGAAGCAGCCGTGATGCATGGCTCCGGTTGCCGCGGTAATCTGTCTCAGCCGACGTTCGGGCGACGGACGCATTAAGTCGTTTAAAACAGCTGATGCAGAAACAGAGGTCAGGGGTCAACGTTCCCAGAGGAGTATCAAACACAGACGAAGACGACATTGCTCCGAGATAATTACCTCTCCAGGAGGGAAGGATTGACTGAGGGCCTAATAAGGCTTTAAGCTATGATCCGTACAGGGAATTACCAACGAGGCCATTTAGCAGTCAACCGCGCCCACCACCACCGTTTCCATTAAGGACCATAGCCATCACTTAAAGAGTGGTCCGGCTGAAGAAGAGTACCCATGTTGAGTAATAAAGATGGGTTTATGGCCATTTACACTACCCTGAACAGAGTCAGCGGCTCTACTGTCCTACCTTAGAGTGGGGCTATGGCGTCCATCTTCATCGTCAAGTTATTTTGAATGCCCTTAGTCTACCATGACTACCTTTAATGGAGTCTGCTGGAGTCGTCTCTCTACCATTCTGTCCAATGATTGTCCCTTCCATTCTAGTCCCTTATCTGGGAATCTTTTAATAGACCCAGGCTGCATGGGGATCAAACACAACAGGGATTATGTGATTAATGTTTCACAATCTCTCTATGGTGGAGTATGACTCAGCGTTAGTTGTTGTCTTAACTGAATGGATGAGACCTAATCCAGGTTTTGTTTTAGTAGGTATTAAAATGATTGATGGAGAGATGATGAGATGATCTCGGTGGCTTTGAAGATCCAGAGATGCAAGGCATTTTTGTGGGATTTCAAGGTTTTCAATTTTAATGAGAGTTTTTCCAAGGGTTCAATGTTGTACGGTTCGCTGATAGATGAAAATGATGAGGGGAATTAGTGGTAATCCTAAAATCATACCGCCTCAGTGTGCTCCTCCCACTGCCATTAAAAACACCACACCAAGCGGCTGCCTCTGTAACATTAAAAGGTGATGCATTACATGCCTTATTAAAGAGACTTTTGAAAACACAAACCACATTTTGAGGATATTCTCCTATAATTGTATTAAACACTAATAACGCTACATGATATCATAACTAAATCCTCCCGGCTGGATTTGAAATGATACATACTAACTCAACGTTATGCTATAAGCTAAATAGATAATATTCTGGTTCTGACCCCCAGACAAAGCGAACACTTCCCTAGAACCATATCTCTCCTATAACTGTGGGGTTTCAGCAGAGCAAGCCCCCTCCTTGAACCAGCTCTCTCCCTCTTGTCGCTCCTCTCATCCCACCGTCCTCTCCCCTCTCCCTGGATGGAGCTGGAGGTAGGAGCAGTGCGTCTGGATGGACACACATGGCTGCCCTCCTCTGCCCGGAGCCTAATTGGCCAGTCCTGCTGAAGCAGCACAGCTCTTTGGTCTTAATTCTTTCCCAAAGTGGATTGTGCTTCTCTGATCTACGGCCCAGAGAGACGTCCCCCCCTCCGTCTATTACTCCAAAAAGAGCTGAGAGGGGGAAGATGGGGGGTGTGGGAGGTGGGGAATTAAGGGGGGATTTTGGGGGTTACTGCTTATCTTTTGGGCGAGTCTGTTATTTTGTAAAATGTTCTTGTTTTGTCAGTATGTCGTCTTTTATCAAATCAATCAAATGTATTTTATAAATATAAATATATATTTACATCAGCAGTTGTCACAAAGTGACAGTTGTGATTTCTGCCCGTCAGCAGCTCGGCTGGCGGAAAATCATTAGCTTTGAGAGATTCAACTATACATCATTGTTTTTAGTGATAAAGTTACAGGCAGGTTGACTTTCGGTCTTTGTTTACCGGCAGGTTGACTTTGGGCCTAACTGTGCTTGTTATAAACAAGGTACTGTAAAGGAAGATGTGTCTCAACATGTGACATCATGTTAAAAATCGATAAGAAATGTTCGACTTTGAGATTTTTCCCACTGATCTTTTGACTGCCCACTGCCCAGTGTGCTGTAGAAACACAATTGTGTTCAATAACTTGTTCAATGTCTGTGGTACAATAGCCATTACTACACAACTGTCTCTAGACCCGGAGTTGAGTGGAAATAGGCTCTAAGAAATGTCAGTACTTCTCCCACACCAATAGATGGGTGATTTACTTGGTCCAGCTGACAGAAAAGTCATTAAAGCACTCTCTGGCTCCACCTGCTCCTCTCTTGGATGCTGTTTTCCAGATCGACCCCCTAGTTCCAACCCCCTATACCAGTCCTGTATGTCTGAATCAACCCCTAGTTCAGCCCCCTATACCACTCCTGTAGGTCTGAATCAACCCCTAGTTCCAACCCCCTATACCACTCCTGTATTTCTGAATCAACCCCTAGTTCAGCCCCCTATACCAGTCCTGTATGTCTGAATCAACCCCTAGTTCAGCCCCCTATACCACTCCTGTAGGTCTGAATCAACCCCTAGTTCAGCCCCCTATACCACTCCTGTAGGTCTGAATCAACCCCTAGTTCAGCCCCCTATATCACTCCTGTAGGTCTGAATCAACCCCTAGTTCAGCCACCTATACCACTCCTGTAGGTCTGAATCAACCCCTAGTTCAGCCCCCTATACCACTCCTGTAGGTCTGAATCAACCCCTAGTTCAGCCCCCTATACCAGTCCTGTATGTCTGAATCAACCCCTAGTTCAGCCCCCTATACCACTCCTGTAGGTCTGAATCAACCCCTAGTTCAGCCCCCTATACCTCTCCTGTAGGTCTGAATCAACCCCTAGTTCAGCCCCCTATACCACTCCTGTATGTCTGAATCAACCCCTAGTTCAGCCCCCTATACCACTCCTGTAGGTCTGAATCAACCCCTAGTTCAGCCCCCTATACCACTCCTGTAGGTCTGAATCAACCCCTAGTTCAGCCCCCTATATCACTCCTGTAGGTCTGAATCAACCCCTAGTTCAGCCACCTATACCACTCCTGTAGGTCTGAATCAACCCCTAGTTCAGCCCCCTATACCACTCCTGTAGGTCTGAATCAACCCCTAGTTCAGCCCCCTATACCAGTCCTGTATGTCTGAATCAACCCCTAGTTCAGCCCCCTATACCACTCCTGTAGGTCTGAATCAACCCCTAGTTCAGCCCCCTATACCTCTCCTGTAGGTCTGAATCAACCCCTAGTTCAGCCCCCTATACCACTCCTGTATGTCAGAATCAACCCCTAGTTCAGCCCCCTATACCACTCCTGTAGGTCTGAATCAACCCCTAGTTCAGCCCCCTATACCACTCCTGTAGGTCTGAATCAACCCCTAGTTCAGCCCCCTATACCACTCCTGTAGGTCTGAATCAACCCCTAGTTCAGCCCCCTATACCACTCCTGTAGGTCTGAATCAACCCCTAGTTCAGCCCCCTATACCACTCCTGTAGGTCTAAATTGATTGGACAGGTGAAAGTAATATTGTGAAAATTCCGACAAGCCAATCAAAAGTGATTGATCAGATCATTTTGGATATGCAGGAGTGCCTGGGGAGTGAGGAGAGTGAGGAGTGGGAGCTAGGGGTTGATTTGGGAAATCAGTTAGAAGGATCTACACTCTTAAAGGCTTCCAAAATGGTTCTCGGCTGTCCCCATAGGAAAATCATTTTTGGTTCCAGGTTGAACCAGCTTCCAGTAAGGGAAGAGGTGAGACGCTACACCTCTCACTGAATCATACCACAGACAATGAAACCAGGCTGCAGTCTGTCACTTTGACAGGAACAACCAGTCATTCACTATTCAGGTATGTGGTCCTAGAAACAACCAGTCATTTACTATACAGGTATGTGGTTCTAGAAACAACCAGTCATTCACTATACAGGTATGTGGTTCTAGAAACAACCAGTCCTTCACTATACAGGTATGTGGTTCTAGAAACAACCAGTCATTCACTATTCAGGTATGTGGTTCTAGAAACAACCAGTCATTCACTATGCACGTATGTGGTTCTAGAAACAACCAGTCATTCACTATTCAGGTATGTGGTTCTAGAAACAACCAGTCATTCACTATTCACGTATGTGGTTCTAGAAACAACCAGTCATTCACTATTCAGGTATGTGGTTCTAGAAACAACCAGTCATTCACTATTCAGGTATGTGGAACTAGATGGCTGTCACCATAATGTATATAGAGGAAGCATGTGGTGAGACCCAGATTCAATGACAATCCATCTCCTTGTCCTGCTCCCATTCTCTTCCCAGTCACTGACAATCTCCCCCTCGGCCCCTTCCCTGTTCAACAACTAACTCCATAGCCATCATATCCATCATATCCATAATATCCATCATATCCATCATAACCATCATACCATCATACCCATCATAACCATAATACCCATAATACCCATCATATCCATAATACCCACAATACCATCATACCCATAATACCCATCATAACTATAATACCCATCATAACCACCATAGCCCATGTGAGAGAAGCAGACTCGGTCTCAACCTTTAAGTCTTTACTGAAGACTGATCTCTTCAGTGGGTCATATGATTGAGTGTAGTCTGGCCCAGGAGTGTGAAGGTGAACGAAAAGGCTCTGGAGCAACGAACCGCCCTTGCTGTCTCTGCCTGGCCGGTTCGCCTCTCTCCACTGGGATTCTCTGCCTCTAACCCTATTACAGGGGCTGAGTCACTGGCTTACTGGTGCTCTTCCATGCCGTCCCTAGGAGGGGTGCGTCACTTGAGTGGGTTGAGTCACTGACGTGATCTTCCTGTTTTTGTTGGCGCCCCCCCTTGGGAGGTCTTTGTGGGCTATACTCAGCCTTGTCTCAGGATGGTAAATTGGTGGTTCAAGATATCCCTCTAGTGGTGTGGGGGCTCTGCTTTGGCAGAGTGGGTGGGGTTATATCCGGCCTGTTTGGCCCTGTCCGGGGGTATCATCGGATGGGGCCACAGTGTCTCCTGACCCCTCCTGTCTCAGCCTCCAGTATTTAGTATTCAGTATTCCAGTATTTCATCTTGGCCATGTTCTGTTATAATCTCCACCCGGCAGAAGAGGACTGGCCACCCCTCATAGCCTGGTTCCTCTCTAGGTTTCTTCCTAGGTTTTGGCCTTTCTAGGGAGTTTTTCCTATCCACCGTGCTTCTACACCTGCATTGCTTGCTGTTCGGGGTTTTAGGCTGGGTTTCTGAACAGCACTTTGAGATATCAGCTGATGTAAGAAGGGCTTTATGAATAAATCTGATTTGATATCCACACACTCGTCTCTCCTGTTTAACTCTAAAAGGCTTTGGGCCAGTAGGCATCAAGATACTTGCCCATAATGTTGCATAAAACGCTGATGTAAGAAGGGCTATATAAATACATTTGATTTGATTTAACCATAATACCCATAATACTCATCATACCATCATACCCATCATAACATAATACACATCATAACATAATACCCATCATAACATAATACACATCATAACATAATACCCATCATAACATAATACCCATCACACCCATCATAACATAATACCCATCATAACATAATACACATCATAACATAATACCCATCATAACATAATACACATCATAACATAATACCCATCATAACATAATACCCATCATAACATAATACCCATCATAACATAATACCCATCATAACATAATACACATCATAACATAATACCCATCATAACATAATACACATCATAACATAATACCCATCATAACATGATACCCATCATAACATAATACCCATCATAACATAATACCCATCACACCCATCATACCCATCATAACATAATACCCATAATACACATCATAACATAATACCCATCATAACACGATACCCATCATAACATAATACCCATAATACCCATCATAACATAATACCCATCATAACATAATACACATCATAACATAATACCCATCATAACATAATACACATCATAACATAATACCCATCATAACATAATACCCATCATAACATAATACCCATCATAACATAATACCCATCATAACATAATACACATCATAACATAATACCCATCATAACATAATACACATCATAACATAATACCCATCATAACATGATACCCATCATAACATAATACCCATCATAACATAATACCCATCACACCCATCATACCCATCATAACATAATACCCATAATACACATCATAACATAATACCCATCATAACATAATACCCATCACACCCATCATACCCATCATAACATAATACCCATAATACACATCATAACATAATACCCATCATAACATAATACCCATCACACCCATCATACCCATCATAACATAATACCCATAATACCCATCATAACTTAATACCCATCATAACATAATACCCATCATAACATAATACACATCATAACATAATACCCATCATAACATAATACCCATAATACCCATCATAACATAATACCCATCATAACATAATACCCATCATAACATAATACCCATCATAACATAATACCCATCACACCCATCATAACATAATACCCATCATAACATAATACCCATAATACCCATCATAACATAATACCCATCATAACATAATACCCATAATACCCACAATACCCATCACACCCATCATAACATAATACCCATAATACCCATCATAACATAATAACCATCACACCCATCATAACATAATACCCATCATAACATAATACCCATAATACCCATCATAACATAATACCCATCATAACATAATACCCATAATACCCATAATACCCATCACACCCATCATAACATAATACCCATTATACCCATCATAACATAATACCCATAATACCCATAATACCCATCACACCCATCATAACATAATACCCATCATAACATAATGCCCATCACACCCGTCATAACATAATACCCATAATACCCATCATAACATAATAACCATCATAACATAATACCCATCACACCCATCATAACATAATACCCATCACACCCATCATAACATAATACCCATAATACCCATCATAACATAATACCCATAATACCCATCATAACATAATACCCATAATACCCATCATAACATAATACCCATCACACCCATCATAACATAATACCCATAATACACATCATAACATAATACCCATTATACCCATCATAACATAATACCCATCATAACATAATACCCATCACACACATCATAACATAATACCCATCACACACATCATAACATAATACACATCATAACATAATACCCATCACACACATAATAACATAATACCCATCACACACATCATACCCATAATACCCATCATAACATAATACCCATCATAACATAATAACATAATACCCATCATAACATAATACCCATCACACCCATCATAACATAATACACATCATAACATAATACCCATCATAATACCCATAATACCCATCATACCCATCATAACATAATACACATCACACACATCATAACATAATACACATCATAACATAATACCCATCACACACATAATAACATAATACCCATCACACACATCATACCCATAATACCCATCATAACATAATACCCATCATAACATAATAACATAATACCCATCATAACATAATACCCATCACACCCATCATAACATAATACACATCATAACATAATACCCATCATAATACCCATAATACACATCATAACATAATACACATCATTGCTCAGGTGAGAGAGGGAGAAAACATACAACCCCACATCTTGACTGAGTGTGTATGTCTGTCTATGGAAAGTGCACTACTAGGTATCAAGGTGAGGTGTGTGTGTGTGTGAGGATGAATCTCATGATTTACAACCCCCTCTACCTTATCCTTTCCAAACCCGATTCCCGGGGCTCCACGGGGACCAAACACAATAAAGTGTTCAAATGTAGCGACGGGGGGGGGGGGGGGGGGTACACGGAGAGCGGCACCGGAGACGGATCAGACAGCCGCCGTAGATCATGAGTTTGTGAATACGGGATGAAGCCGACAAGGCCGCCGAGCATGAATCACACCAAGGCAGAAGAACGAACGCTGTCCGTTCTACCCTTCCACTCATCCCTCCTCTCATCCCTCCTTCTCCACGCCAAACTTCTGCTTCACGCCCACGTTCGAGGTAAAGGGGGTTGTATGTTTTCATTTCCTAGGAAGTCTACACCGACTGCCAGCCGAGGACTGTTGGTAATACAAATGTCTTAATGTGAGCTAAAGGCAGACAATCCATCCAGACTAGATTTCAAGAGAAGGTACATTTTCCAGCTTGAATGCACACAATTTTGGGAATACAATGCCCTGTAAAATCTATATGCCATGACGAGGTACGTTATTTTAACTAATAACTAATGTTTGTTAAAAGACTGACACCACCCCAGGGGGAACTACAAGACTGTTTTATAGCACATTTTAATCATGGCTGGCTAGTGCATTAGGCAAAAACAATTTGGGGACTGTCCAAGTTGGCAAAAAACAAACACTTTCTCATTTCAATTACTCCTTGTGTTACTAAAAGGGCTTAGGAAAGAATGTGTCTTATCGTGGAGATAATGAGGACGGAAGAAGCATCTACATTAAGTAAGGATGAGAAGCCCCACATATCATCACTGAGAGGGCCGCGTCACATCAAACAGCTTTCATTCCCCGACAGACAGACCAATATCTCCGGCTGTCGCCAACAACTCTGAGTCTAAGCTTGTGGCTCGAGGGAAATCGACGAGTTGGACCTCGTTCTCTGAATGGGGAAGACGGTAGAAGAATGAAAAGAATGGAAACGCGGGGGGCGGTAGCGTCAAATCAAATCTCTCCCACCCACTCATTCATTCCCCCAAATGATAGACCCTGGCGGAAACAGGGAGAGGGGCTGGAGGGGGAGGGGAGGCCCAGGGGGACGGGCCACTGTCGTCAGGGCCGTAATCTGGGGCTAACACCAGGCTAGATTCTAGATGGGTCAGAATGAAGAGCTGATTTGATACGGGAGCCCCAGGCTGTGAGGACATGTCATGAAATTCAGAATGGAATAAGAATCAGAAGGAGGCTCTGCTGTAGACAACAGTGGAAGGTACTGTTGTCACAAGGGCTGTTTCACGGTTTGAATGTCACATTTGGTGGTGTAAAATCCAACTACCACCAAAACAGTATGCACATAGTGAATCCAGTCATCCACACCAACGGTTTAGTATTCATCTACACAGCTCCCAAAGTAATGAGGAAACAAGATGTTCTATTGAGCCTGCAACAAATCAGAATCAAACCCAGATTCTGGCACTCTAGGCTCTCACTGCGGAAGTTATGAAGAAGAGAGAGAGGAAGAGAGAGAAAGAAGAGAGAGAGGAGGAGAGAGAAAGAAGAGAGAGAGGAGGAGAGAGAAGAAGAGAGAAGAGGGAGAAAGAAGAGAGATAGGAGGAGAGAGAAAGAAGAGAGAGAGAATGAGAGAGAAAGAAGAGAGAGAGGAGGAGAGAGAAAGAAGAGAGAGAGAAGCAACAAATAAAGACTGAGGATAAAACCATCCTAATGTGATTAATGAGAGACTGTTTATGTTGTGGTTTTATACCGGGAGGACGAGAGCAGATGGAGGAGTTACAGTGATTCTCCTTTCGCTCCTCTCCTCCTCCATGGCTACTGCTGTAAACAGACCTTTCTCTCCTATCCTCTCCTCCATGGCTACTGCTGTAAACAGACATTTCTCTCCTCTCCTCCACGGCTACTGCTGTAAACAGACCTTTCTCTCCTCTCCTCTCCTCCATGACTACTGCTGTAAACAGACCTTTCTCTCCTCCTCTCCACGGCTACTGCTGTAAACAGACCTTTCTCTCCTCTCCTCCTCCAGGGCTACTGCTGTAAACAAACCTTTCTCTCCTCTCCTCCACGGCTACTGCTGTAAACAGACCTTTCTCTCCTCTCCTCCACGTCTACTGCTGTAAACAGACCTTTCTGTTTTCTCCTCCTCCACAGCTACTGCTGTAAACAGACCTTTCTCTCCTCTCCTCCTCCACGGCTACTGCTGTAAACAGACCTTTCTCTCCTCTCCTCCTCCACGGCTACTGTTGTAAACAGACCTTTCTCTCCTCTCCTCTTCCACAGCTACTGTTGTAAACAGACCTTTCTCTCCTCTCCTCCTCCACGGCAACTGCTGTAAACAGACCTTTCTCTCCTCTCCTCCTCCACGGCTACTGCTGTAAACAGACCTTTCTCTCCTCTCCTCCTCCACGGCTACTGCTGTAAACAGACCTTTCTCTCCTCTCCTCCTCCACGGCTACTGCTGTAAACAGACCTTTCTCTCCTCTCCTCCAGGGCTACTGCTGTAAACAAACCTTTCTCTCCTCTCCTCCTCCACGGCTACTGCTGTAAACAGACCTTTCTCTCCTCTCCTCCAGGGCTACTGCTGTAAACAGACCTTCCTCTCCTCTCCTCCTCCACAGCTACTGCTGTAAACAGACCTTTCTCTCCTCTCCTCCTCCAGGGCTACTGCTGTAAACAGACCTTTCTCTCCTCTCCTCCAGGGCTACTGCTGTAAACAGACCTTTCTCTCCTCTCCTCCTCCAGGGCTACTGCTGTAAACAGACCTTTCTCTCCTCTCCTCCTCCACGGCTACTGCTGTAAACAGACCTTTCTCTCCTCTCCTCCTCCACAGCTACTGCTGTAAACAGACCTTTCTCTCCTCTCCTCCTCCAGGGCTACTGCTGTAAACAGACCTTTCTCTCCTCTCCTCCTCCACGGCAACTGCTGTAAACAGACCTTTCTCTCCTCTCCTCCTCCACGGCTACTGCTGTAAACAGACCTTTCTCTCCTCTCCTCCTCCACGGCTACTGCTGTAAACAGACCTTTCTCTCCTCTCCTCCTCCACGGCTACTGCTGTAAACAGACCTTTCTCTCCTCTCCTCCAGGGCTACTGCTGTAAACAGACCTTTCTCTCCTCTCCTCCTCCACGGCTACTGCTGTAAACAGACCTTTCTCTCCTCTCCTCCAGGGCTACTGCTGTAAACAGACCTTCCTCTCCTCTCCTCCTCCACAGCTACTGCTGTAAACAGACCTTTCTCTCCTCTCCTCCTCCACGGCTACTGCTGTAAACAGACCTTTCTCTCCTCTCCTCCAGGGCTACTGCTGTAAACAGACCTTTCTCTCCTCTCCTCCTCCAGGGCTACTGCTGTAAACAGACCTTTCTCTCCTCTCCTCCTCCACGGCTACTGCTGTAAACAGACCTTTCTCTCCTCTCCTCCTCCACAGCTACTGCTGTAAACAGACCTTTCTCTCCTCTCCTCCTCCAGGGCTACTGCTGTAAACAGACCTTTCTCTCCTATCCTCTCCTCCATGGCTACTGCTGTAAACAGACATTTCTCTCCTCTCCTCCACGGCTACTGCTGTAAACAGACCTTTCTCTCCTCTCCTCTCCTCCATGACTACTGCTGTAAACAGACCTTTCTCTCCTCCTCTCCACGGCTACTGCTGTAAACAGACCTTTCTCTCCTCTCCTCCTCCAGGGCTACTGCTGTAAACAAACCTTTCTCTCCTCTCCTCCACGGCTACTGCTGTAAACAGACCTTTCTCTCCTCTCCTCCACGTCTACTGCTGTAAACAGACCTTTCTGTTTTCTCCTCCTCCACAGCTACTGCTGTAAACAGACCTTTCTCTCCTCTCCTCCTCCACGGCTACTGCTGTAAACAGACCTTTCTCTCCTCTCCTCCTCCACGGCTACTGTTGTAAACAGACCTTTCTCTCCTCTCCTCTTCCACAGCTACTGTTGTAAACAGACCTTTCTCTCCTCTCCTCCTCCACGGCAACTGCTGTAAACAGACCTTTCTCTCCTCTCCTCCTCCACGGCTACTGCTGTAAACAGACCTTTCTCTCCTCTCCTCCTCCACGGCTACTGCTGTAAACAGACCTTTCTCTCCTCTCCTCCTCCACGGCTACTGCTGTAAACAGACCTTTCTCTCCTCTCCTCCAGGGCTACTGCTGTAAACAAACCTTTCTCTCCTCTCCTCCTCCACGGCTACTGCTGTAAACAGACCTTTCTCTCCTCTCCTCCAGGGCTACTGCTGTAAACAGACCTTCCTCTCCTCTCCTCCTCCACAGCTACTGCTGTAAACAGACCTTTCTCTCCTCTCCTCCTCCAGGGCTACTGCTGTAAACAGACCTTTCTCTCCTCTCCTCCAGGGCTACTGCTGTAAACAGACCTTTCTCTCCTCTCCTCCTCCAGGGCTACTGCTGTAAACAGACCTTTCTCTCCTCTCCTCCTCCACGGCTACTGCTGTAAACAGACCTTTCTCTCCTCTCCTCCTCCACAGCTACTGCTGTAAACAGACCTTTCTCTCCTCTCCTCCTCCAGGGCTACTGCTGTAAACAGACCTTTCTCTCCTCTCCTCCTCCACGGCAACTGCTGTAAACAGACCTTTCTCTCCTCTCCTCCTCCACGGCTACTGCTGTAAACAGACCTTTCTCTCCTCTCCTCCTCCACGGCTACTGCTGTAAACAGACCTTTCTCTCCTCTCCTCCTCCACGGCTACTGCTGTAAACAGACCTTTCTCTCCTCTCCTCCAGGGCTACTGCTGTAAACAGACCTTTCTCTCCTCTCCTCCTCCACGGCTACTGCTGTAAACAGACCTTTCTCTCCTCTCCTCCAGGGCTACTGCTGTAAACAGACCTTCCTCTCCTCTCCTCCTCCACAGCTACTGCTGTAAACAGACCTTTCTCTCCTCTCCTCCTCCACGGCTACTGCTGTAAACAGACCTTTCTCTCCTCTCCTCCAGGGCTACTGCTGTAAACAGACCTTTCTCTCCTCTCCTCCTCCAGGGCTACTGCTGTAAACAGACCTTTCTCTCCTCTCCTCCTCCACGGCTACTGCTGTAAACAGACCTTTCTCTCCTCTCCTCCTCCACAGCTACTGCTGTAAACAGACCTTTCTCTCCTCTCCTCCTCCAGGGCTACTGCTGTAAACAGACCTTTCTCTCCTCTCCTCCTCCACAGCTACTGCTGTAAACAGACATTTCTCCCCTCTCCTCCAGGGCAACTGCTGTAAACAGACCTTTCTCTCCTCTCCTCCAGGGCTAGTGCTGTAAACAGACCTTTCTCTCCTCTCCTCCTCCACGGCTACTGCTGTAAACAGACCTTTCTCTCCTCTCCTCCAGGGCTACTGCTGTAAACAGACCTTTCTCTCCTCTCCTCCTCCACAGCTACTGCTGTAAACAGACCTTTCTCTCCTCTCCTCCTCCAGGGCTACTGCTGTAAACAGACCTTTCTCTCCTCTCCTCCTCCACGGCTACTGCTGTAAACAGACCTTTCTCTCCTCTCCTCCTCCACAGCTACTGCTGTAAACAGACCTTTCTCTCCTCTCCTCCTCCAGGGCTACTGCTGTAAACAGACCTTTCTCTCCTCTCCTCCTCCACGGCTACTGCTGTAAACAGACCTTTCTCTTCTCTCCTCCTCCACAGCTACTGCTGTAAACAGACCTTTCTCTCCTCTCCTCCTCCACAGCTACTGCTGTAAACAGACCTTTCTCTCCTCTCCTCCAGGGCTACTGCTGTAAACAGACCTTTCTCTCCTCTCCTCCTCCACAGCTACTGCTGTAAACAGACCTTTCTCTCCTCTCCTCCTCCACAGCTACTGCTGTAAACAGACCTTTCTCTCCTCTCCTCCAGGGCTACTGCTGTAAACAGACCTTTCTCTCCTCTCCTCCTCCACGGCTACTGCTGTAAACAGACCTTTCTCTCCTCTCCTCCTCCAGGGCTACTGCTGTAAACAGACCTTTCTCTCCTCTCCTCCTCCAGGGCTACTGCTGTAAACAGACCTTTCTCTCCTCTCCTCCTCCACGGCTACTGCTGTAAACAGACCTTTCTCTCCTCTCCTCCTCCACAGCTACTGCTGTAAACAGACCTTTCTCTCCTCTCCTCCTCCACAGCTACTGCTGTAAACAGACCTTTCTCTCCTCTCCTCCAGGGCTACTGCTGTAAACAGACCTTTCTCTCCTCTCCTCCTCCACAGCTACTGCTGTAAACAGACCTTTCTCTCCTCTCCTCCTCCACAGCTACTGCTGTAAACAGACCTTTCTCTCCTCTCCTCCAGGGCTACTGCTGTAAACAGACCTTTCTCTCCTCTCCTCCTCCACAGCTACTGCTGTAAACAGACCTTTCTCTCCTCTCCTCCTCCAGGGCTACTGCTGTAAACAGACCTTTCTCTCCTCTCCTCCTCCACGGCTACTGCTGTAAACAGACCTTTCTCTCCTCTCCTCCTCCACAGCTACTGCTGTAAACAGACCTTTCTCTCCTCTCCTCCTCCAGGGCTACTGCTGTAAACAGACCTTTCTCTCCTCTCCTCCTCCACGGCTACTGCTGTAAACAGACCTTTCTCTCCTCTCCTCCTCCACAGCTACTGCTGTAAACAGACCTTTCTCTCCTCTCCTCCTCCACGGCTACTGCTGTAAACAGACCTTTCTCTCCTCTCCTCCAGGGCTACTGCTGTAAACAGACCTTTCTCTCCTCTCCTCCTCCACGGCTACTGCTGTAAACAGACCTTTCTCTCCTCTCCTCCAGGGCTACTGCTGTAAACAGACCTTCCTCTCCTCTCCTCCTCCACAGCTACTGCTGTAAACAGACCTTTCTCTCCTCTCCTCCTCCACGGCTACTGCTGTAAACAGACCTTTCTCTCCTCTCCTCCAGGGCTACTGCTGTAAACAGACCTTTCTCTCCTCTCCTCCTCCAGGGCTACTGCTGTAAACAGACCTTTCTCTCCTCTCCTCCTCCACGGCTACTGCTGTAAACAGACCTTTCTCTCCTCTCCTCCAGGGCTACTGCTGTAAACAGACCTTTCTCTCCTCTCCTCCTCCACGGCTACTGCTGTAAACAGACCTTTCTCTCCTCTCCTCCTCCAGGGCTACTGCTATAAACAAACCTTTCTCTCCTCTCCTCCACGTCTACTGCTGTAAACAGACCTTTCTCTCCTCTCCTCCTCCATGGCTACTGCTGTAAACAGACCTTTCTCTCCTCTCCTCCACGGCTACTGCTGTAAACAGACCTTTCTCTCCTCTCCTCCTCCACAGCTACTGCTGTAAACAGACCTTTCTCTCCTCTCCTCCTCCACGGCTACTGCTGTAAACAGACCTTTCTCTCCTCTCCTCCTCCACAGCTACTGCTGTAAACAGACCTTTCTCTCCTCTCCTCCTCCACAGCTACTGCTGTAAACAGACCTTTTTCTCCTCTCCTCCTCCACGGCTACTGCTGTAAACAGACCTTTCTCTCCTCTCCTCCTCCACAGCTACTGCTGTAAACAGACCTTCCTCTCCTCTCCTCCTCCACAGCTACTGCTGTAAACAGACCTTTCTCTCCTCTCCTCCTCCAGGGCTACTGCTGTAAACAGACCTTTCTCTCCTCTCCTCCAGGGCTACTGCTGTAAACAGACCTTTCTCTCCTCTCCTCCTCCAGGGCTACTGCTGTAAACAGACCTTTCTCTCCTCTCCTCCTCCACGGCTACTGCTGTAAACAGACCTTTCTCTCCTCTCCTCCTCCACAGCTACTGCTGTAAACAGACCTTTCTCTCCTCTCCTCCTCCAGGGCTACTGCTGTAAACAGACCTTTCTCTCCTCTCCTCCTCCACGGCAACTGCTGTAAACAGACCTTTCTCTCCTCTCCTCCTCCACGGCTACTGCTGTAAACAGACCTTTCTCTCCTCTCCTCCTCCACGGCTACTGCTGTAAACAGACCTTTCTCTCCTCTCCTCCTCCACGGCTACTGCTGTAAACAGACCTTTCTCTCCTCTCCTCCAGGGCTACTGCTGTAAACAGACCTTTCTCTCCTCTCCTCCTCCACGGCTACTGCTGTAAACAGACCTTTCTCTCCTCTCCTCCAGGGCTACTGCTGTAAACAGACCTTCCTCTCCTCTCCTCCTCCACAGCTACTGCTGTAAACAGACCTTTCTCTCCTCTCCTCCTCCACGGCTACTGCTGTAAACAGACCTTTCTCTCCTCTCCTCCAGGGCTACTGCTGTAAACAGACCTTTCTCTCCTCTCCTCCTCCAGGGCTACTGCTGTAAACAGACCTTTCTCTCCTCTCCTCCTCCACGGCTACTGCTGTAAACAGACCTTTCTCTCCTCTCCTCCTCCACAGCTACTGCTGTAAACAGACCTTTCTCTCCTCTCCTCCTCCAGGGCTACTGCTGTAAACAGACCTTTCTCTCCTCTCCTCCTCCACAGCTACTGCTGTAAACAGACATTTCTCCCCTCTCCTCCACGGCAACTGCTGTAAACAGACCTTTCTCTCCTCTCCTCCAGGGCTAGTGCTGTAAACAGACCTTTCTCTCCTCTCCTACTCCACGGCTACTGCTGTAAACAGACCTTTCTCTCCTCTCCTCCAGGGCTACTGCTGTAAACAGACCTTTCTCTCCTCTCCTCCTCCACAGCTACTGCTGTAAACAGACCTTTCTCTCCTCTCCTCCTCCAGGGCTACTGCTGTAAACAGACCTTTCTCTCCTCTCCTCCTCCACGGCTACTGCTGTAAACAGACCTTTCTCTCCTCTCCTCCTCCACAGCTACTGCTGTAAACAGACCTTTCTCTCCTCTCCTCCTCCAGGGCTACTGCTGTAAACAGACCTTTCTCTCCTCTCCTCCTCCACGGCTACTGCTGTAAACAGACCTTTCTCTCCTCTCCTCCTCCACAGCTACTGCTGTAAACAGACCTTTCTCTCCTCTCCTCCTCCACAGCTACTGCTGTAAACAGACCTTTCTCTCCTCTCCTCCAGGGCAACTGCTGTAAACAGGCCTTTCTCTCCTCTCCTCCAGGGCTACTGCTGTAAACAGACCTTTCTCTCCTCTCCTCCTCCACGGCTACTGCTGTAAACAGACCTTTCTCTCCTCTCCTCCTCCACGGCTACTGCTGTAAACAGACCTTTCTCTCCTCTCCTCCTCCACAGCTACTGCTGTAAACAGACCTTTCTCTCCTCTCCTCCTCCACAGCTACTGCTGTAAACAGACCTTTCTCTCCTCTCCTCCACGGCTACTGCTGTAAACAGACCTTTCTCTCCTCTCCTCCTCCACAGCTACTGCTGTAAACAGACCTTTCTCTCCTCTCCTCCTCCAGGGCTACTGCTGTAAACAGACCTTTCTCTCCTCTCCTCCTCCACGGCTACTGCTGTAAACAGACCTTTCTCTCCTCTCCTCCTCCACAGCTACTGCTGTAAACAGACCTTTCTCTCCTCTCCTCCTCCACAGCTACTGCTGTAAACAGACCTTTCTCCCCTCTCCTCCAGGGCAACTGCTGTAAACAGACCTTTCTCTCCTCTCCTCCTCCACAGCTACTGCTGTAAACAGACCTTTCTCTCCTCTCCTCCTCCACGGCTACTGCTGTAAACAGACCTTTCTCTCCTCTCCTCCTCCACAGCTACTGCTGTAAACAGACCTTTCTCTCCTCTCCTCCAGGGCTACTGCTGTAAACAGACCTTTCTCTCCTCTCCTCCTCCACGGCTACTGCTGTAAACAGACCTTTCTCTCCTCTCCTCCAGGGCTACTGCTGTAAACAGACCTTTCTCTCCTCTCCTCCTCCACGGCTACTGCTGTAAACAGACCTTTCTCTCCTCTCCTCCTCCACGGCTACTGCTGTAAACAGACCTTTCTCTCCTCTCCTCCTCCAGGGCTACTGCTATAAACAAACCTTTCTCTCCTCATCTCCACGTCTACTGCTGTAAACAGACCTTTCTCTCCTCTCCTCCTCCATGGCTACTGCTGTAAACAGACCTTTCTCTCCTCTCCTCCACGGCTACTGCTGTAAACAGACCTTTCTCTCCTCTCCTCCTCCACAGCTACTGCTGTAAACAGACCTTTCTCTCCTCTCCTCCTCCACGGCTACTGCTGTAAACAGACCTTTCTCTCCTCTCCTCCTCCACAGCTACTGCTGTAAACAGACCTTTCTCTCCTCTCCTCCTCCACAGCTACTGCTGTAAACAGACCTTTCTCTCCTCTCCTCCTCCACGGCTACTGCTGTAAACAGACCTTTCTCTCCTCTCCTCCTCCACAGCTACTGCTGTAAACAGACCTTCCTCTCCTCTCCTCCTCCACAGCTACTGCTGTAAACAGACCTTTCTCTCCTCTCCTCCTCCAGGGCTACTGCTGTAAACAGACCTTTCTCTCCTCTCCTCCAGGGCTACTGCTGTAAACAGACCTTTCTCTCCTCTCCTCCTCCAGGGCTACTGCTGTAAACAGACCTTTCTCTCCTCTCCTCCTCCACGGCTACTGCTGTAAACAGACCTTTCTCTCCTCTCCTCCTCCACAGCTACTGCTGTAAACAGACCTTTCTCTCCTCTCCTCCTCCAGGGCTACTGCTGTAAACAGACCTTTCTCTCCTCTCCTCCTCCACGGCAACTGCTGTAAACAGACCTTTCTCTCCTCTCCTCCTCCACGGCTACTGCTGTAAACAGACCTTTCTCTCCTCTCCTCCTCCACGGCTACTGCTGTAAACAGACCTTTCTCTCCTCTCCTCCTCCACGGCTACTGCTGTAAACAGACCTTTCTCTCCTCTCCTCCAGGGCTACTGCTGTAAACAGACCTTTCTCTCCTCTCCTCCTCCACGGCTACTGCTGTAAACAGACCTTTCTCTCCTCTCCTCCAGGGCTACTGCTGTAAACAGACCTTCCTCTCCTCTCCTCCTCCACAGCTACTGCTGTAAACAGACCTTTCTCTCCTCTCCTCCTCCACGGCTACTGCTGTAAACAGACCTTTCTCTCCTCTCCTCCAGGGCTACTGCTGTAAACAGACCTTTCTCTCCTCTCCTCCTCCAGGGCTACTGCTGTAAACAGACCTTTCTCTCCTCTCCTCCTCCACGGCTACTGCTGTAAACAGACCTTTCTCTCCTCTCCTCCTCCACAGCTACTGCTGTAAACATACCTTTCTCTCCTCTCCTCCTCCAGGGCTACTGCTGTAAACAGACCTTTCTCTCCTCTCCTCCTCCACAGCTACTGCTGTAAACAGACATTTCTCCCCTCTCCTCCAGGGCAACTGCTGTAAACAGACCTTTCTCTCCTCTCCTCCAGGGCTAGTGCTGTAAACAGACCTTTCTCTCCTCTCCTACTCCACGGCTACTGCTGTAAACAGACCTTTCTCTCCTCTCCTCCAGGGCTACTGCTGTAAACAGACCTTTCTCTCCTCTCCTCCTCCACAGCTACTGCTGTAAACAGACCTTTCTCTCCTCTCCTCCTCCAGGGCTACTGCTGTAAACAGACCTTTCTCTCCTCTCCTCCTCCACGGCTACTGCTGTAAACAGACCTTTCTCTCCTCTCCTCCTCCACAGCTACTGCTGTAAACAGACCTTTCTCTCCTCTCCTCCTCCAGGGCTACTGCTGTAAACAGACCTTTCTCTCCTCTCCTCCTCCACGGCTACTGCTGTAAACAGACCTTTCTCTCCTCTCCTCCTCCACAGCTACTGCTGTAAACAGACCTTTCTCTCCTCTCCTCCTCCACAGCTACTGCTGTAAACAGACCTTTCTCTCCTCTCCTCCAGGGCAACTGCTGTAAACAGACCTTTCTCTCCTCTCCTCCAGGGCTACTGCTGTAAACAGACCTTTCTCTCCTCTCCTCCTCCACGGCTACTGCTGTAAACAGACCTTTCTCTCCTCTCCTCCTCCACGGCTACTGCTGTAAACAGACCTTTCTCTCCTCTCCTCCTCCACGGCTACTGCTGTAAACAGACCTTTCTCTCCTCTCCTCCTCCAGGGCTACTGCTATAAACAAACCTTTCTCTCCTCTCCTCCACGTCTACTGCTGTAAACAGACCTTTCTCTCCTCTCCTCCTCCATGGCTACTGCTGTAAACAGACCTTTCTCTCCTCTCCTCCACGGCTACTGCTGTAAACAGACCTTTCTCTCCTCTCCTCCTCCACGGCTACTGCTGTAAACAGACCTTTCTCTCCTCTCCTCCTCCAGGGCTACTGCTATAAACAAACCTTTCTCTCCTCTCCTCCACGTCTACTGCTGTAAACAGACCTTTCTCTCCTCTCCTCCTCCATGGCTACTGCTGTAAACAGACCTTTCTCTCCTCTCCTCCACGGCTACTGCTGTAAACAGACCTTTCTCTCCTCTCCTCCTCCACAGCTACTGCTGTAAACAGACCTTTCTCTCCTCTCCTCCTCCACGGCTACTGCTGTAAACAGACCTTTCTCTCCTCTCCTCCTCCACAGCTACTGCTGTAAACAGACCTTTCTCTCCTCTCCTCCTCCACGGCTACTGCTGTAAACAGACCTTTCTCTCCTCTCCTCCTCCACGGCTACTGCTGTAAACAGACCTTTCTCTCCTCTCCTCCTCCACGGCTACTGCTGTAAACAGACCTTTCTCTCCTCTCCTCCTCCACGGCTACTGCTGTAAACAGACCTTTCTCTCCTCTCCTCCTCCACGGCTACTGCTGTAAACAGACCTTTCTCTCCTTCTCCACTGGCTACACTCTTAGCAGCTATCCAGAGCCTGAAATGGTTCTTTGGCTGTCCCCATAGGAGAACACTTTGAAGAACCATTTTTGGTTCCATTTAGATCTGCATGTAAAATAGGGAAACTGTCGATTGTGTGAACTCTTACACATCTTTGTGTGGGTGGGATAGACATACAGGGGATTGTGTCATGTTGGTCTCATTCATACTAGAATATGACTAGGGCCCTGAGTTTTTCCTTCAAATAGTCACTCCAGGAAAAACTCGGGGCCCTAGACATTACGCAAAACAGTGTCTTACCGTCTGATCAATCAAACCTAACGTCCCTCCCAGCCAGGATGTTCTTACCTTGACCCTTATTCAAGACAGAAAGTAGTCAAACCTAATGTCCCTCCCAGCCATGCTGTTCTTTACCTTGAATCTTATTCAAGACAGAAAGTAGTCAAACCTAATGTCCCTCCCAGCCAGGGTGTTCTTTACCTTGAACCTTATTCAAGACAGAAAGTAGTCCAACCTAATGTCCCTCCCAGCCAGGCTGTTCTTCACCTTGAATCTTATTCAAGACAGAAAGTAGTCAAACCTAATGTCCCTCCCAGCCAGGGTGTTCTTTACCTTGAACCTTATTCAAGACAGAAAGTAGTCAAACCTAATGTCCCTCCCAGCCAGGCTGTTCTTTACCTTGGACCTTATTCAAGACAGAAAGTAGTCAAACCTAACGTCCCTCCCAGCCAGGGTGTTCTTTACCTTGAACCTTATTCAAGACAGAAAGTAGTCAAACCTAATGTCCCTCCCAGCCAGGGTGTTCTTTACCTTGAACCTTATTCAAGACAGAAAGTAATCAAACCTAACGTCCCTCCCAGCCAGGCTGTTCTTTACCTCAAACCTTATTCAAGACAGAAAGTAGTCCAACCTAATGTCCCTCCCAGCCAGGGTGTTCTTTACCTTGAACCTTATTCAAGACAGAAAGTAATCAAACCTAACGTCCCTCCCAGCCAGGGTGTTCTTTACCTTGACCCTTATTCAAGACAGAAAGTAGTCAAACCTAATGTCCCTCCCAGCCAGGGTGTTCTTTACCTTGAACCTTATTCAAGACAGAAAGTAGTCCAACCTAATGTCCCTCCCAGCCAGGGTGTTCTTTACCTTGAACCTTATTCAAGACAGAAAGTAGTCAAACCTAACGTCCCTCCCAGCCAGGCTGTTCTTTACCTTGAACCTTATTCAAGACAGAAAGTAGTCCAACCTAATGTCCCTCCCAGCCAGGCTGTTCTTTACCTTGAACCTTATTCAAGACAGAAAGTAGTCAAACCTACTGTCCCTCCCAGCCAGGCTGTTCTTTACCTTGAACCTTATTCAAGACAGAAAGTAGTCAAACCTAATGTCACTCCCAGCCAGGCTGTTCTTTACCTTGAACCTTATTCAAGACAGAAAGTAGTCAAACCTAATGTCCCTCCCAACCAGGGTGTTCTTTACCTTGAACCTTATTCAAGACAGAAAGTAGTCAAACCTAACGTCCCTCCCAGCCAGGCTGTTCTTTACCTTGAACCTTATTCAAGACAGAAAGTAGTCAAACCTAATGTCCCTCCCAGCCAGGCTGTTCTTTACCTTGAACCTTATTCAAGACAGAAAGTAGTCAAACCTAACGTCCCTCCCAGCCAGGCTGTTCTTTACCTTGAACCTTATTCAAGACAGAAAGTAGTCAAACCTAATGTCCCTCCCAGCCAGGGTGTTCTTTACCTTGAACCTTATTCAAGACAGAAAGTAGTCAAACCTAATGTCCCTCCCAGCCAGGCTGTTCTTTCCCTTGAACCTTATTCAAGACAGAAAGTAGTCAAAACTAACGTCCCTCCCAGCCAGGGTGTTCTTTACCTTGAACCTTATTCAAGACAGAAAGTAGTCAAAACTAATGTCCCTCCCAGCCAGGCTGTTCTTTACCTTGAACCTTATTCAAGACAGAAAGTAGTCAAAACTAATGTCCCTCCCAGCCAGGCTGTTCTTTACCTTGACCCTTATACAAGACAGAAAGTAGTCAAAACTAATGTCCCTCCCAGCCAGGCTGTTCTTTACCTTGAACCTTATTCAATACAGAAAGTAGTCCAACCTAATGTCCCTCCCAGCCAGGGTGTTCTTTACCTTGAACCTTATTCAAGACAGAAAGTAGTCAAACCTAATGTCCCTCCCAGCAGGCTGTTCTTTACCTTGAACCTTATTCAAGACAGAAAGTAGTCCAACCTAATGTCCCTCCCAGCCAGGCTGTTCCTTACCTTGAACCTTATTCAAGACAGAAAGTAGTCAAACCTAATGTCACTCCCAGCCAGGGTGTTCTTTACCTTGAACCTTATTCAAGACAGAAAGTAGTCCAACCTAACGTCCCTCCCAGCCAGGCTGTTCTTTACCTTGAACCTTATTCAAGACAGAAAGTAGTCAAACCTAATGTCCCTCCCAGCCAGGCTGTTCTTTACCTTGAACCTTATTCAAGACAGAAAGTAGTCAAAACTAATGTCCCTCCCAGCCAGGGTGTTCTTTACCTTGAACCTTATTCAAGACAGAAAGTAGTCCAACCTAATGTCCCTCCCAGCCAGGGTGTTCTTTACCTTGAACCTTATTCAATACAGAAAGTAGTCAAAACTAATGTCCCTCCCAGCCAGGGTGTTCTTTACCTTGAACCTTATTCAAGACAGAAAGTAGTCCAACCTAATGTCCCTCCCAGCCAGGATGTTCTTTACCTTGAACCTTATTCAAGACAGAAAGTAGTCAAACCTAATGTCCCTCCCAGCCAGGCTGTTCTTTACCTTGAACCTTATTCAAGACAGAAAGTAGTCAAACCTAATGTCCCTCCCAGCCAGGGTGTTCTTTACCTTGAATCTTATTCAAGACAGAAAGTAGTCAAACCTAACGTCCCTCCCAGCCAGGCTGTTCTTTACCTTGAACCTTATTCAAGACAGAAAGTAGTCCAACCTAATGTCCCTCCCAGCCAGGATGTTCTTTACCTTGAACCTTATTCAAGACAGAAAGTAGTCAAACCTAATGTCCCTCCCAGCCAGGGTGTTCTTTACCTTGAACCTTATTCAAGACAGAAAGTAGTCAAACCTAATGTCCCTCCCAGCCAGGGTGTTCTTTACCTTGAATCTTATTCAAGACAGAAAGTAGTCAAACCTAATGTCCCTCCCAGCCAGGGTGTTCTTTACCTTGAATCTTATTCAAGACAGAAAGTAGTCCAACCTAAGGTCCCTCCCAGCCAGGGTGTTCTTTACCTTGAAGGTGAAGAGAAAGGGAAGGAACAAAGTTCCTTTAGGATGCGTCTTATAGCCCATGAGGCTCTGGTCAAAAGTAGTGCACTAAGTAGGAAATAGTGCTACTTGAGCCCTGTACTTTGACCTACATCACTTCAAGAGACGGTGTCCCTGGTTCAGCTGGATGAAAGGGAAGGACGTGTCAAACAGGAAACGCTGTGAGCGTTAATGAGGAGGAAAATAAATAGTGCTTTGCAGCGTGGGTTGTCAGGCGAAGTGAGGAGGGAGGAGGAAGAGTGAGGTAGAGGAGGGAGGAGGAGGAAGAGGGGAAGGAGTTTGTGTATGTGCTCTCGAATGCGTGTGTGTGTTTTGTATGCACACATACACATGCTCTCTCTTGTGTGTGTATGTGTGTGTGTGCGTTAGGCATGTCCTCCGCCCCTCCACCTACACACACCAAGTGTATCAAACACCACACTCAGTTTGAGATATAAGACAGAGCTAGAGGGTACAAAGTAATTAAACTTCCCAGTCGGCGCAAAGCTCAGCTGCATAGCAGAGGATTCTGGGACAATAAGAACAAATCTGGGTCCCAAATGGCACCCTATTCCCTATAAAGGTCCCTGGTCAAAAAGTAGTGCACTATGTAGGGAATAGAGTGGGACGCAGACAGTATGTAGGGTGGCTCTATATAAAGTACTGTTCCAAGGGGACTGCTACAGTCACAGTAAGAGAGACAGGCCCCTGACAGTCTGTCTACTAACACACCACTGATCTGGTGTGAAGGCATGTTGAGTGATGGAGTGATGGAGCAGCCAAGAGTAGCTGTGAGGGCTGCCTCTGTCTGGGCTGTCACACTGTACTGACACACACACACACGCACGCACGCACACACATACACACACACGCACACACACACACACACACACACACCCACCCACACACACACACACACACACACACACATACACACACACACACACACACACACACACACACACACACACACACACACACACACACACACTAAGGTCATCACACTAATGACACACATACAGAAACAGACACACACACACACTGTCTTCTTTTGGCTCTAGTGACATGAGGCAAATGACGCGTTAATTCCTCTTGTTTGTAATCCTGAGGATTATGGGTATGAAGCGCGTGTGGTGCACGCCGCCTCCCCTCAAATGGGCCCAGGAACATGTAATAACATCAAAGTCAAAGTAGCTGCAGCCTTTCCTTCAAGATCACACACACATTTTAGAAAAGCCATTAACTCTACCGGGTGATTTCCATAATGCGACTGAAGAGCTGATGAGACAGACAGACAAACAGAGACAGACAGACAGGTGGTGATGATGCTGTTGTTTTTGAAGGGGGAAGCTAACGAGGGGAGGATTTGGCGTTAACCCCCCAACACTCTGGCCCTGACCTGGGGATCGATGGCTGGACGGCTGCCCCTTCACTCCCATCACTCTCCTTCCCCTCGCCCTCTCTTGCTCTCCTTCCTCCCTCCCTCTCTCTTTTCTTCATCCCTCCCTCTCTCCTCGATCTCTCTCTTCATCTCTCTCCATTTCCCATTCCTCTCTCGCTTTCTCTCGCTCTCACTCATCCACCCCTACTCGTCTTCACTGCAGCCACTCACTGATGTAAGAGGAACCAATACATGAAACACCGCACATACACAGCGTCTAATGATCACGCACAGAAGCTCAATAGCGTAAAGACCTAATCAACACTGCATGAAACCCAAACACACACACACTAAATATGCTGCATCTTTTTCCACTAATTGGTCTTTTAACCAATCAGATCCTCTATTTTCCAAATAATGGGAAAAAAAGAGCAGAGTTAGTGTAGAATTAGAAGCACGGTGGCTAGGAAAAACTCCCTAGAAAGGCAGGAACATATGAAAAACCCTAGAGAGTAACATGCTGGTCAGCTTTGTCGCACCCTATT
>NC_048574.1:72274767-72277267 GCF_013265735.2 Oncorhynchus mykiss
GAGAGAGAGAGACAAACAGAGAGAGAGAGTTGAACAGAGAGAGAGAGAGAGAGAGAGAGAGAGAGAGTCAAACAGAGAGAGAGAGAGAGAGAGAGAGAGAGAGAGAGAGATACAAACACAGAGAGAGAGAGACAAACAGAGAGAGAGAGAGAGAGATTAGACCCAACCAAATCATGAGAAAACAAAAAGATAATTACTTGACACATTGGAAAGAATTAACAAAAAAACAGAGCAAACTAGAATGCTATTTGGCCCTAAACAGAGAGTACACAGCGGCAGAATACCTGACCACTGTGGCTGACCCAAAATTAAGGAAAGCTTTGACTATGTACAGACTCAGTGAGCATAGCCTTGCTATTGAGAAAGGCCGCCGTAGGCAGACATGGCTCTCAAGAGAAGACAGGCTATGTGCTCACTGCCCACAAAATTAGGTGGAAACTGAGCTGCACTTCCTAACCTCCTGCCAAATGTATGACCATATTAGAGATACATATTTCCCTCAGATTACACAGATCCACAAAGAATTCGAAAACAAATCCAAATTTGAAAAACTCCCATATCTACTGGGTGAAATTCCACAGTGTGCCATCACAGCAGCAAGATTTGTGACCTGTTGCCACGAGAAAAGGGCAACCATTGAAGAACACACACCATTGTAAATACAACCCATATTTATGCGTATTTATTTTATCTTGTGTCCTTTAACCATTTGTACATTGTTAAAACCCTGTATATATATATATATATATAATATGACATTTGTAATGTCTTTACTGTTTTGAAACCTCTGTATGTGTAATGTTTACTGTTAATTTTTGTTGTTTTTCACTTTATATATTCACTTTGTATGTTGTCTACCTCACTTGCTTTGGCAATGTTAACACATGTTTCCCATGCCAATAAAGCCCTTGAATTGAATTGAATTGAATTGAATTGAATTGAATTGAGAGACAAACAGAGAGGGAGAGAGAGAGAGAGACAAACAGAGAGAGAGAAACCTACCAGTTTGGAAACCTACCAAAAAACAATTAGGCAACAACAAATTCAATCCCTTTTAGACAATTTCCTGGGTAAAATGTTCCACTGCAATAGTGAAGGTGTAAACTTGGCAGTAGAAAATCTTAACAGTATATTTGACCTCTCAGCTTCCCTATCGAATCTAAAAATCTGAAATAGAAAACCGAAGAAAATTAACAACAATCACAAATGGTTTGATGAAGAATGAAAAAATCTAAGAAAGACATTGAGAAACCTGTCCAACCAAAAACATAGAGACCCGGAAAACCTGAGTCTACGCCTTCACTATGGTGAATCACTAAAACAATACAGAAATACACTACGGAAAAAGAAGGAACAGCACGTCAGAAATCAGCTCAATGTAATTGAAGAATCCATAGACTAACCACTTCTGGGAAAATTGGTAAAACACTAAACAAACATCAACACAAATAATTATCTATCCAAAATGGAGATGTATGGGTAAACCACTTCTCCAATCTTTTTGGCTCTATAACAAAGAATAAAGAGCAAAAACATATACATGATCAAATACAGATCTTAGAATCAACTATTAAAGACTACCTGAACCCACTGGATTCTCCAATTACATTGAATGAGTTACAGGACAAAATAAAAAACCCTCCAACCCCAAAAGGCCTGTGGTGTTGATGGTATCCTCAATGAAATGATCAAATATACAGACAACAAATTCCAATTGGCTATACTAAAACTATTCAACATCATCCTTAACTCTGGCATCTTCCCCAATATTTGGAACCAATGACTGATCACCCCAATCCACAAAAGTGGAGACAAATTTGACCCCAATAACTACCGTGGAATATGCGTCAACAGTAACCTTGGGAAAGTCCTCTGCATTATCATTAACCGCAGACTCGTACATTTCCTCACTGAAAACAATGTACTGATCAAATGTCAAATTGGGTTTTTACCAAATTACCGTACAACAGACCATGTATTCACCCTACACACCCTAATTGACAACCAAACAAACCAAAACAAAGGCAAAGTCTTCTCATGCTTTGTTGATTTCAAAAAGCCTTCTTCTCAATTTGGCATGAGGGTCTGCTATACAAATTGATGGAAAGTGGTGTTGGGGGTAAAACATGCGACATTATAAAATCCATGTACACAAACAACAAGTGTGCGGTTAAAATTGGAAATAAACACACACATTTCTTCACGCAGGGTCGTGGGGTGAGACAGGGATGCAGCTTAAGCCCCACCCTCTTCAACATATATATATATCAACGAATTGGCGCGGGCACTAGAAAAGTCTGCAACACCCGGCCTCACCCTACTAGAATCTGAAGTCAAATGTCTACTGTTTGCTGATGATCTGGTGCTTCTGTCACCAACCAAGGAGGGCCTACAGCAGCACCTAGATCTTCTGCACAGATTTTTGTCAGACCTGGGCCCTGACAGTAAATCTCAGTAAGACCAAAATAATGGTGTTCCAAAAAAGGTCCAGTCGCCAGGA